>NW_027141469.1:57500-69404 GCF_036365525.1 Heterodontus francisci
CTCTGTCTCTCACCCTCTCCCCTATCTCTGTCTCTCTCTCTCTCTCACCCTCCCCCCTCTCCTTCACTCTCACCCTCTCCTCTCTCTCTCTCTCTCTCTCTGTCTCTCACCCTCTCCCCTCTCTGTCTCTCTCTCTGTCTCTGTCTCTCTCTCTCTGTCTGTCTCTCACCCTCTCCCCTCTCTCTCTCTGTCTCTGTCTATGTCTTTCTCTCTCTGTCTCTCACCCTCTCCCCTCTCTCTCTCTCTCTCTCACCCTCCCCCCTCTCCTTCACTCTCACCCTTTCCTCTCTCTCTCTCTCCTCTCTCTGTCTCTCACCCTCTCCCCTCTCTGTCTCTCTCTCTGTCTCTGTCTCTCTCTCTCTGTCTGTCTCTCACCCTCTCCCCTCTCTCTCTCTGTCTCTGTCTATGTCTTTCTCTCTCTGTCTCTCACCCTCTCCCCTCTCTCTCTCTGTCTCTCACCCTCTCCCCTCTCTCTCTCTGTCTCTCACCCTCTCTCCTCTCTCTGTCTCTCACCCTCTCCCCTCTCTCTCTCTGTCTCTCACCCTCTCCCCTCTCTCTCTGTCTGTCTCTCACCCTCTCCTCTCTCTCTGTCTCTCACCCTCTCCCCTCTCTCTCTCTGTCTCTCACCCTCTCACTCTCTCTGTCTCTCTCTCTCTCTCACCCCCCTCTCCTTCACTCTCACCCTCTCCTCTCTCTCTCTCTCTCTCTGTCTCTCACCCTCTCCTCTCTCTGTCTCTCACCCTCTCCCCTCTCTCTCTCTCTCTCTCTCACCCTCTCCTCTCTCTCTCTCTCTCACCCTCTCCCCTCTCTCTGTCTCTCACCCTCTCTCCTCTCTCTCTGTCTCTCACCCTCTCCCCTCTCTGTCTCTCACCCTCTCCCCTCTCTGTCTCTCACCCTCTCTCTCTCTGTCTCTCACCCTCTCCTCTCTCTGTCCCTATCTCTCACCCTCTCCCCTTTCTCTCTCTCTCTCTGTCTCTCACCCTCTCCCCTCTCTCTGTCTCTCACCCTCTCCCCTCTCTGTCGCTCACCCTCTCCCCTCTCTCTCTATCTCTCACCCTCTCCTCTCCCTCTGTCTCTCTGTCTCTCACAGTCTCCCCTCTCTCTGTCTCTCACAGTCTCCCCTCTCTCTGTCTCTCACCCTCTCCCCTCTCTCTGTCTCTCACCCTCTCCCCTCTTCCCTCTCTATCTCTCACCCTCTCCTCTCTCTCTGTCTCTCACCCTCCCTCTCTCTCTCTGTCTCTCACCCTCTCCTCTCTCTCTGTCTCTCACCCTCTCCCCTCTCTCTGTCTCTCACAGTCTCCCCTCTCTCTGTCTCTCACCCTCTCCCCTCTTTCCTCTCTCTGTCTCTCACCCTCTCCCCTCTTCCCTCTCTATCTCTCACCCTCTCCCGTCTCACCCTCTCTCAGTCTCTCACCCTCTCTCTCTCTTTGTCTCTGTCTCTCACCCTCTCCTCTCTCTCTGTCTCTCACCCTCTCCCCTCTGTCTCTCACCCTCTCTCTCTCTCTCTCTGTCTCTCACCCTCTCTCTCTCTCTCTGTCTCTCACCCTCTCTCTTCTCTCTGTCTCTCACCCTCTCCTCTCTCTCTGTCTCTCACCCTCTCCTCTCTCTCTGTCTCTCACCCTCTCCCCTCTCTCTGTCTCTCACGCTCGCTCTCTCTCGCACATTCTCCCCTCTCTCTCTCTGTCTCTCACCCTCTCCCCTCTCTCTCTCTGTCTCTCACCCTCTCCTCTCTCTGTCTCTCACCCTCTCCTCTCTCTCTGTCGCTCACCCTCTCCTCTCTCTCTGTCTCTCACCCTCTCCTCTCTCAGTCTCTGTCTCTCACCCTCTCCTCTCTCTGTCTCTGTCTCTGACCCTCTCCTCTCTCTGTCGCTCACCCTCTCCTCTCTCTCTGTCTCTCACCCTCTCCTCTCTCTGTCTCTCACCCTCTCCTCTCTGTCTCTGTCTCTCACCCTCTCCTCTCTCTGTCTCTCACCCTCTCCTCTCTCTGTCTCTCACCCTCTCCTCTCTCTGTCTCTCACCCTCTCCTCTCTCTGTCGCTCACGCTTGCTCTCTCTCGCACATTCTCCCCTCTCTCTCTCTGTCTCTCACCCTCTCCCTCTCTCTCTCTGTCTCTCACCCTCTCCCCTCTCTCTGTCTCTCACCCTCTCCTCTCTGTCTCTCACCCTCTCCTCTCTGTCTCTCACCCTCTCCTCTCTCTGTCTCTCACCCTCTCCTCTCTCTGTCTCTGACCCTCTCCTCTCTGTCGCTCACCCTCTCCTCTCTGTCTCTCACCCTCTCCTCTCTCTGTCTCTGACCCTCTCCTCTCTCTGTCTCTGACCCTCTCCTCTCTCTGTCTCTGTCTCTCACCCTCTCTCTGTCTCTGTCTCTCACCCTCTCTCTGTCTCTGTCTCTCACCCTCTCCTCTCTCTGTCTCTCACCCTCTCCTCTCTCTGTCTCTCACCCTCTCCTCTCTCTGTCGCTCACCCTCTCCTCTCTCTGTCTCTCACCCTCTCCTCTCTCTGTCTCTGACCCTCTCCTCTCTCTGTCTCTGTCTCTCACCCTCTCCCCTCTCTCTCTCTCTCGACCCTCTCCCCTCTCTCTGTCTCTCACCCTCTCCCCTCTCTCTGTCTCACACCCTCTCTCCTCTCTCTCTGTCTCTCACCCTCTCCCCTCTCTGTCTCTCACCCTCTCCCCTCTCTGTCTCTGACCCTCTCCCCTCTCTGTCTCTGACCCTCTCCTCTCTCTGTCGCTCACCCTCTCCTCTCTCTGTCTCTCACCCTCTCCTCTCTCTGTCTCTCACCCTCTCCCCTCTCTCTGTCTCTCACCCTCTCTCCTCTCTCTCTGTCTCTCACCCTCTCCCCTCTCTGTCTCTCACCCTCTCCCCTCTCTGTCTCTGACCCTCTCCTCTCTCTGTCTCTCACCCTCTCCTCTCTCTCTGCTCTCACCCCCATCTCTCTCTCGGTCTCTCACCCCATCTCTCTCTCTCTCACCCCCAGCTCTCTCTCTCTCCCCCATCTCGCTCGCTCTCACCCCCATCTCTCTCTCTCTCGACCCCCAGCTCTCTCTCTCGGCACCCCCATCTCTCTCTCTCTCACCCCCATCTCTCGCCCCAGCTCTCACTCTCTCGCCCCCATCTCTCACTCTCTCGCCCCATCTCTCGACCCCATCTCGCACTCTCTCGCGCCCCATCTCGCACCCCCATCTCTCACTATCTCGCCCCCATCTCTCACTCTCTCGCCCCCATCGCTCACCCCCATCTCTCACTCGCTCGCCCCCATGCTCTCACTCTCTCTCGCCCCCATCTCTCGACTCTCTCGCTCGCCCCCATCTCTCTCTCTCTCACCCCCTTCTCTCTCTCTCTCACCCCCTCTCTCTCTCTCGCCCCCATCTCTCTCTCTCTCCCCATCGGCTCTCTCTCCCCCGATCTCTCTCTCTCTCCCCCATCTCTCTCTCTCTCTCCCCCATCTCTCTCTCTCTCCCCCATCTCTCTCTCTCTCCCCCATCTCTCTCTCTCCCCCATCTCTCTCTCTCTCGTCCCCATCTCTCTCTCTCTCTCCCCCATCTCTCTCTCTATCCCCCATCTCTCTCTCTCTCCCCCATCTCTCTCTCTCTCTCCCCCCATCTCTCTCTCTCTCTCCCCCCATCTCTCTCTCTCTCTCCCCCCATCTCTCTCTCTCTCTCCCCCCATCTCTCTCTCTCTCTCCCCCCATCTCTCTCTCTCTCTCCCCCATCTCTCTCTCTCTCTCTCCCCCATCTCTCTCTCTCTCTCTCCCCCATCTCTCTCTCTCTCTCTCCCCCATCTCTCTCTCTCTCTCCCCCATCTCTCTCTCTCTCTCCCCCATCTCTCTCTCCCCCCCCCATCTCTCTCTCTCTCCCCCCCCCCATCTCTCTCTCTCTCCCCCCCCATCTCTCTCTCTCTCCCCCCATCTCTCTCTCTCTCTCCCCCATCTCTCTCTCTCTCCCCCCATCTCTCTCTCTCTCTCCCCCATCTCTCTCTCTCTCTCCCCATCTCTCTCTCTCTCTCCCCCCATCTCTCTCTCTCTCTCCCCCCATCTCTCTCTCTCTCTCCCCCCATCTCTCTCTCTCTCTCCCCCATCTCTCTCTCTCTCACCCCCATCTCTCTCTCTCTCACCCCCATCTCTCTCTCTCTCACCCCCATCTCTCTCTCTCTCTCCCCCGATCTCTCTCTCTCTCTCCCCCATCTCTCTCTCTCTCTCCCCCATCTCTCTCTCTCTCTCCCCCATCTCTCTCTCTCTCACCCCCATCTCTCTCTCTCTCGACCCCCATCTCTCACTCTCTCACCCCCATCTCTCACTCTCTCACCCCCATCTCTCTCTCTCTCGCCCCCATCTCACTCTCTCTCTCACCCCCGATCTCTCACTCTCTCACCCCCATCTCTCACTCTCTCACCCCCAATCTCTCTCTCTCTCTCACCCCATCTCTCACTCTCTCACCCTCGATCTCTCTCTCTCTCACCCCCATCTCTCACTCTCTCGCCCCCATCTCGACTCTCTCTCTCGCGCCCCATCTCACTCTCTCTCTCACCCCCATCTCTCTCTCTCTCACCCCCGATCTCTCTCTCTCTCGACCCCCAGCTCTCACTCTCTCGCCCCCATCTCTCTCTCTCTCGCCCCCATCTCACTCTCTCTCACCCCCATCTCTCTCTCTCTCACCCCCATCTCTCTCTCTCTCACCCCCATCTCTCACTCTCTCGCCCCCATCTCTCTCTCTCTCACCCCCATCTCTCACTCTCACCCTCATCTCTCTCCTGCTCTCTCGCACCCCCATCTCTCACTCTCTCACCCCCATCTCTCTCTCTCTCACCCCCATCTCTCTCTCTCTCACCCCCATCTCTCTCTCTCTCACCCCCATCTCTCACTCTCTCACCCTCATCTCTCTCTCTCTCGACCCCCATCTCTCACTCTCTCACCCCCATCTCTCTCTCTCTCGACCCCATCTCTCTCTCTCTCACCCCCATCTCTCTCTCTCTCTCACCCCATCTCTCTCTCTCTCACCCCCATCTCTCTCTCTCTCACCCCCATCTCTCTCTCTCTCTCCCCCATCTCTCTCTCTCTCACCCCCATCTCTCACTCTCTCGACCCTCATCTCTCTCTCTCTCACCCCCATCTCTCTCTCTCTCGCCCCCATCTCTCTCTCTCTCACCCCCATCTCTCTCTCTCTCACCCCATCTCTCTCTCTCTCTCCCCCATCTCTCTCTCTCTCACCCCCATCTCTCACTCTCTCACCCCCATCTCTCTCTCTCTCACCCCCATCTCTCACTCTCTCACCCCCATCTCTCACTCTCTCTCTCACCCCATCTCTCTCTCTCTCACCCCCATCTCTCTCTCTCTCACCCCCATCTCTCTCTCTCTCGACCCCCATCTCTCACTCTCTCACCCCCATCTCTCTCTCTCTCACCCCGATCTCTCTCTCTCTCTCACCCCCATCTCTCTCTCTCTCACCCCCATCTCTCTCTCTCTCACCCCCATCTCTCTCTCTCTCTCTCCCCCATCTCTCTCTCTCTCACCCCCATCTCTCACTCTCTCACCCCCATCTCTCTCTCTCTCACCCCCGATCTCTCACTCTCTCACCCCCATCTCTCACTCTCTCACCCCCATCTCTCTCTCTCTCACCCCCATCTCTCTCTCTCTCACCCCCATCTCTCTCTCTCTCACCCCCATCTCTCTCTCTCTCACCCCCATCTCTCACTCTCTCTCTCACCCCATCTCTCTCTCTCTCACCCCCATCTCTCTCTCTCTCTCACCCCCATCTCTCTCTCTCTCACCCCCATCTCTCACTCTCTCTCCCCATCTCTCTCTCTCTCACCCCCATCTCTCACTCTCTCACCCCCATCTCTCTCTCTCTCACCCCATCTCTCTCTCTCTCTCACCCCCATCTCTCTCTCTCTCACCCCCATCTCTCACTCTCTCACCCCCATCTCTCTCTCTCTCACCCCCATCTCTCACTCTCTCACCCCCATCTCTCTCTCTCTCTCCCCCATCTCTCTCTCTCTCACCCCCATCTCTCTCTCTCTCACCCCCATCTCTCACTCTCTCACCCCCATCTCTCTCTCTCTCACCCCCATCTCTCACTCTCTCACCCCCATCTCTCTCTCTCTCACCCCCATCTCTCTCTCTCTCACCCCCATCTCTCTCTCTCTCACCCATCTCTCTCTCTCACCCCCATCTCTCACTCTCTCGACCCCCATCTCTCTCTCTCTCACCCCATCTCTCTCTCTCTCACCCCATCTCTCTCTCTCTCACCCCCATCTCTCTCTCTCACCCCCATCTCTCTCTCTCTCACCCCCATCTCTCTCTCTCTCACCCCCATCTCTCTCTCTCTCACCCCCATCTCTCTCTCTCTCACCCCCATCTCTCTCTCTCTCACCCCCATCTCTCTCTCTCTCACCCCCATCTCTCTCTCTCTCACCCCCATCTCTCTCTCTCTCACCCCCATCTCTCTCTCTCTCACCCCATCTCTCTCTCTCTCACCCCCATCTCTCACTCTCTCACCCCCATCTCTCTCTCTCTCACCCCCATCTCTCTCTCTCTCACCCCCATCTCTCACTCTCTCACCCCCATCTCTCTCTCTCTCACCCCCTTCTCTCTCTCTCTCACCCCCATCTCTCTCTCTCTCACCCCCATCTCTCACTCTCTCTCACCCCCATCTCTCTCTCTCTCACCCCCATCTCTCTCTCTCTCACCCCATCTCTCTCTCTCTCACCCCCATCTCTCTCTCTCTCTCACCCCCATCTCTCACTCTCTCACCCCCATCTCTCTCACTCTCTCACCCCATCTCTCTCTCTCTCTCCCCATCTCTCACTCTCTCACCCCCATCTCTCTCTCTCTCACCCCCATCTCTCTCTCTCTCACCCCCATCTCTCTCTCTCTCACCCCCATCTCTCTCTCTCTCACCCCCATCTCTCACTCTCTCACCCCCATCTCTCTCACTCTCTCACCCCCATCTCTCTCTCTCTCTCCCCATCTCTCTCTCTCTCACCCCCATCTCTCTCTCTCTCTCACCCCCATCTCTCTCTCTCTCACCCCATCTCTCTCACTCTCTCACCCCCATCTCTCTCTCTCTCTCCCCCATCTCTCTCTCTCTCACCCCCATCTCTCTCTCTCTCTCCCCCATCTCTCACTCTCTCACCCCCATCTCTCTCTCTCTCTCACCCCCATCTCTCTCTCTCTCTCCCCCATCTCTCACTCTCTCACCCCCATCTCTCACTCTCTCACCCCCATCTCTCTCTCTCTCTCCCCATCTCTCACTCTCTCACCCCCATCTCTCTCTCTCTCACCCCCATCTCTCACTCTCTCACCCCCATCTCTCTCTCTCTCACCCCCATCTCTCACTCTCTCACCCCCATCTCTCACTCTCTCACCCCCATCTCTCTCTCTCTCACCCCCATCTCTCTCTCTCTCACCCCCATCTCTCTCTCTCTCACCCCCATCTCTCTCTCTCTCACCCCCATCTCTCTCTCTCTCACCCCCATCTCTCTCTCTCTCACCCCCATCTCTCTCTCTCTCTCACCCCATCTCTCACTCTCTCACCCCCATCTCTCTCTCTCTCACCCCCATCTCTCTCTCTCTCACCCCCATCTCTCACTCTCTCTCTCACCCCCATCTCTCTCTCTCTCACCCCCATCTCTCTCTCTCTCACCCCCATCTCTCACTCTCACTCACCCCCATCTCTCTCTCTCTCACCCCCATCTCTCTCTCTCTCTCCCCCATCTCTCACTCTCTCACCCCCATCTCTCTCACTCTCTCACCCCCATCTCTCTCTCTCTCACCCCATCTCTCTCTCTCTCACCCATCTCTCACTCTCTCACCCCCATCTCTCTCTCTCTCACCCCCATCTCTCTCTCTCACCCCCATCTCTCACTCTCTCACCCCCATCTCTCACTCTCTCACCCCCATCTCTCTCTCTCTCACCCCCATCTCTCTCACTCTCTCACCCCATCTCTCACTCTCTCACCCCATCTCTCACTCTCTCACCCCCATCTCTCTCACTCTCTCACCCCCATCTCTCTCTCTCTCTCACCCCCATCTCTCACTCTCTCACCCCATCTCTCTCTCTCTCACCCCATCTCTCACTCTCTCACCCCCATCTCTCTCTCTCTCACCCCATCTCACTCACTCTCTCTCACCCCCATCTCTCACTCTCTCACCCCCATCTCTCTCTCTCTCACCCATCTCTCACTCTCTCACCCCATCTCTCTCTCTCTCACCCCCATCTCTCACTCTCTCACCCCCATCTCTCTCTCTCTCACCCCCATCTCTCTCTCTCTCACCCCATCTCTCACTCTCTCACCCCCATCTCTCTCTCTCTCACCCCCATCTCTCTCTCTCCCATCACTCTCTCACCCCATCTCTCACTCTCTCACCCCCATCTCTCTCTCTCTCACCCCCATCTCTCTCTCTCTCACCCCCATCTCTCACTCTCTCCACCCCCATCTCTCTCACTCTCTCACCCCCATCTCTCACTCTCTCACCCCCATCTCTCTCTCTCTCACCCATCTCTCACTCTCTCACCCCCATCTCTCTCTCTCTCACCCCCATCTCTCTCTCTCACCCCCATCTCTCACTCTCTCACCCCCATCTCTCACTCTCTCTCACCCCCATCTCTCTCTCTCTCACCCCCATCTCTCACTCTCTCACCCCCATCTCTCACTCTCTCACCCCCATCTCTCACTCTCTCACCCCCATCTCTCACTCACTCTCTCACCCCCATCTCTCACTCACTCTCTCACCCCCATCTCTCACTCTCTCACCCCCATCTCTCTCTCTCTCCCCATCTCTCACTCTCTCACCCCATCTCTCTCTCTCACCCCCATCTCTCTCTCTCACCCCCATCTCTCACTCTCTCACCCCCATCTCTCTCTCTCTCACCCCATCTCTCTCTCTCACCCCATCTCTCACTCTCTCACCCCCATCTCTCTCTCTCTCTCTCACCCCCATCTCTCTCTCTCACCCCCATCTCTCACTCTCTCACCCCCATCTCTCACTCACTCTCTCACCCCCATCTCTCTCTCTCTCACCCCCATCTCTCTCTCTCTCTCTCACCCCCATCTCTCACTCACTCTCTCACCCCCATCTCTCACTCTCTCACCCCCATCTCTCTCTCTCTCACCCCCATCTCTCTCTCTCTCTCACCCCCATCTCTCTCACTCTCTCACCCCCATCTCTCACTCTCTCACCCCCATCTCTCACTCTCTCACCCCCATCTCTCTCTCACTCTCACCCCCATCTCTCTCTCTCTCACCCCCATCTCTCACTCACTCTCACCCCCATCTCTCACTCTCTCACCCCCATCTCTCTCTCTCTCACCCCATCTCTCTCTCTCTCTCACCCCCATCTCTCTCTCTCTCTCTCACCCCCATCTCTCACTCACTCTCTCACCCCCATCTCTCTCTCTCTCACCCCCATCTCTCACTCTCTCACCCCCATCTCTCACTCTCTCACCCCCATCTCTCTCTCTCTCTCTCACCCCCATCTCTCACTCACTCTCTCACCCCCATCTCTCTCTCTCTCACCCCCATCTCTCACTCTCTCACCCCCATCTCTCTCTCTCTCCCCCATCTCTCACTCACTCTCTCACCCCCATCTCTCTCTCTCACCCCCATCTCTCACTCACTCTCTCACCCCCATCTCTCTCTCACTCTCTCACCCCCATCTCTCTCTCTCTCACCCCCATCTCTCACTCTCTCACCCCCATCTCTCTCTCTCTCACCCCCATCTCTCTCTCTCTCTCTCACCCCCATCTCTCACTCACTCTCTCACCCCATCTCTCTCTCTCTCACCCCCATCTCTCACTCTCTCACCCCCATCTCTCTCTCTCTCACCCCCATCTCTCTCTCTCTCTCTCACCCCCATCTCTCACTCACTCTCTCACCCCCATCTCTCTCTCTCACCCCATCTCTCACTCACTCTCTCACCCCCATCTCTCTCTCTCTCACCCCCATCTCTCACTCACTCTCTCACCCCCATCTCTCTCTCTCTCTCACCCCCATCTCTCACTCACTCTCACCCCCATCTCTCACTCTCTCACCCCCATCTCTCACTCTCTCACCCCATCTCTCCTCTCACCCCATCTCTCACTCTCACCCCATCTCTCTCTCACCCCCATCTCTCACTCTCTCACCCCCATCTCTCACTCTCTCACCCCATCTCACTCACTCTCTCACCCCCATCTCTCTCTCTCTCACCCCATCTCTCACTCACTCTCTCACCCCCATCTCTCACTCTCTCACCCCCATCTCACTCACTCTCTCACCCCCATCTCTCACTCTCTCACCCCCATCTCTCACTCTCTCTCTCACCCCCATCTCACTCTCTCACCCCCATCTCTCTCTCTCTCTCTCACCCCCATCTCTCTCTCTCTCTCTCACCCCCATCTCTCACTCTCTCACCCCCATCTCTCACTCTCTCACCCCATCTCTCACTCTCTCACCCCCATCTCTCACTCTCTCACCCCCATCTCTCTCTCTCTCTCTCACCCCCATCTCTCACTCACTCTCTCACCCCCATCTCTCTCTCTCTCACCCCCATCTCTCTCTCTCTCTCTCACCCCCATCTCTCACTCTCTCACCCCCATCTCTCACTCTCTCACCCCCATCTCTCTCTCTCTCTCTCTCACCCCCATCTCTCACTCACTCTCTCACCCCCATCTCTCTCTCTCTCACCCCATCTCTCTCTCTCTCTCTCACCCCATCTCTCACTCTCTCACCCCCATCTCTCTCTCTCTCTCTCACCCCCATCTCTCACTCACTCTCTCACCCCCATCTCTCTCTCTCTCACCCCCATCTCTCACTCACTCTCTCACCCCCATCTCTCTCTCTCTCACCCCCATCTCTCACTCTCTCACCCCCATCTCTCTCTCTCTCACCCCCATCTCTCTCTCTCTCTCACCCCCATCTCTCACTCTCTCACCCCCATCTCTCTCTCTCTCACCCCCATCTCTCTCTCTCTCTCTCACCCCCATCTCTCACACTCTCACCCCCATCTCTCACTCTCTCACCCCCATCTCTCTCTCTCTCACCCCATCTCTCACTCTCTCACCCCCATCTCTCTCTCTCTCTCACCCCATCTCTCACTCACTCTCTCACCCCCATCTCTCTCTCTCTCACCCCCATCTCTCTCTCTCTCTCTCACCCCCATCTCTCACTCTCTCACCCCCATCTCTCTCTCTCTCTCTCACCCCCATCTCTCTCTCTCTCTCTCACCCCCATCTCTCACTCACTCTCTCACCCCCATCTCTCACTCTCTCACCCCCATCTCTCACTCTCTCACCCCCATCTCTCTCTCTCTCACCCCCATCTCTCACTCTCTCACCCCCATCTCTCTCTCTCTCACCCCATCTCTCACTCACTCTCTCACCCCCATCTCTCTCTCTCTCACCCCCATCTCTCTCTCTCTCTCTCACCCCCATCTCTCACTCTCTCACCCCCATCTCTCTCTCTCTCTCTCACCCCCATCTCTCTCTCTCTCTCACCCCCATCTCTCTCTCACTCTCTCACCCCATCTCTCACTCTCTCACCCCCATCTCTCTCTCTCTCTCTCACCCCATCTCTCTCTCTCTCTCACCCCATCTCTCACTCACTCTCTCACCCCCATCTCTCACTCTCTCACCCCCATCTCTCTCTCTCTCTCACCCCCATCTCTCACTCACTCTCTCACCCCCATCTCTCTCTCTCTCACCCCCATCTCTCTCTCTCTCTCTCACCCCCATCTCTCACTCTCTCACCCCCATCTCTCTCTCTCTCTCTCACCCCCAGCTCTCTCTCTCTCTCTCACCCCCATCTCTCACTCACTCTCTCACCCCCATCTCTCACACTCTCACCCCCATCTCTCACTCTCTCACCCCCATCTCTCTCTCTCTCACCCCCATCTCTCACTCTCTCACCCCCATCTCTCTCTCTCTCACCCA
>NW_027141470.1:0-67500 GCF_036365525.1 Heterodontus francisci
TCCCCACACCCCTCCCCCACTCCCCTCCCCTACTCCCCTCCCTCACTCCCTTCCCCCACTCCCCTCCCCCAATCCGCACCCCCACTCCCCAAGCCCACTCCCCTCCCCCACTCCCCTCCCCAACTCCCCTTCCCTCCACCTCCTTCCAGCGCTCCCCTACTCCACTCCCCTACACCACTATGATCCCCCACTAGCCTCACCACTCCCCTACCCTACTCCCCTCCAAAACTCCCATACCCTCTCCCCACCCCCACTCACCTACACCACTCCCCTAACCCACTCCCTGTCCCCCACTCTCCTCCCCCACTCCCCTCCCCAACTCCCCTCGCCCAGTCTCCTCCCACACTCCCCTCCCTCACTCCCCTCCAACTCCCCTACAACTCTAACCTCCCCCACTCCCCTCCGCACTCCCCTCCCCACTCCCCTCCCCCACTCCCCTCCGCACTCCCCTCCCCACTCCCCTCCCCCACTCCCCTCCTCACTCCCCTCCCCACTCCCCTCCCCACTCCCCTACCCAACTCCCCTCCTCACTCCCCTCCCCACTCCCCTCCCCCAGTCCCCTCCCCCACTCCCCTCCCCCACTCCCCTCCTCACTCACCTCCCACACTAACCTTCCCCACTCGCTCCCCCACGACCCTCCCCACTCACCTCCCACACTAACCTCCCCCACTCGCCTCCCCACTCCCCTCCCCACTCCCCTCCCGCTCTTGCCTCCACAATCCCCTCCCCCACTCCCAAACTCCCCTCCCCCACTTCCCTCACTCACTAATCTCCCCCACTCCCCTCCCACACTAACCTCCACCACTCCCCTCCCAACTCCCCTCGTCCACTCCGCTACCCCACTCCGCTTACCTCCACATCCTCACTGCACGACTCCACCACACTTCCATCCCCCACTACCCTCCCCCACTACCCTCCCCCACTCCCCAACCGCACTCCCCTCCACAACACCCCTACCCCTCTCCCCTACCCCAAACCCGACCCCACACCCCTACCCCACACCCCTACCCTACTCCCCTACCCCAGTCCCATCGCCAATCTCCTCTCTCACACCCCTCCCATACTCCCATACCCACCTCTCCTACCCCACTCCCCTACCCCACTCCCCTTCCCGCCACCTCCTCACTGCACTCCAGTACCCAGATCCCCTACGCCACTGCCTTCCCCCACTGCCCTACCTCACTCCACTCCACCAGTTACCCCTCCCACTACCTTACCCCACTCCCCTCCCCACTTCCCTCCCCACTTCCCTCCCCCACTTCCCTCCCCCACTCCCCTCCCATTTCTCCTACCTCACTCCCCACCCCATACCCATACCCCACTCCCCTCCCCCACTCCCCTCCCCACTCCACTCCAAACGTCCCTCCCCCACTCCCCTCCCCATTCCCCTACCTCACTCCCCACCCCATACCCATACCTCAATCCCCTCTCCCACTCCCCTTCCCTCCACCTCCGAACAGCACACCCCGACCACACTCCCCGACACCACTCTGCACCCCCACCCCCTCCTCCACTCCACTACCCCACTACCCCACTGCACTTCCCTCCCAAACTCCCCTACCAGACGCCCTCACCCACGCCCCTCCCCCAGGCCACTCTCCCACGCCCCTCTCCCACTCTGCTCCCCAACTGTCCTCCCCAACTCCCATCCCCCACTATCCTCCCCTCCCCAACTCCCCTACCACAATGCCCTACACCACGCCCCTCCCCAACACCCCTCCCCAACTGTCCTTCCCTCCACCTCCTTACATCCCTCCCCTACTCCACTCCCCCAACCCCACTCCCGTACCCTCTCCCCACACCACTCACCTACACCACTCCACTAACCCACTCCCTGTCCCCAATCCCCTCCCTCACCCCACTCCCCCACTCACCTCCCCAACACCCATCACTCACTCCCCTACAAACTACGCACCCCAACTCCACTAGCGCACTGCCCTCCCCCACTCCCCGCCACAACTCCCCTCCCCACTCCACACCTCCCCTACCCACTCCACGCCCCCACTGCCCTACCTCACTCCACTCACCCAGTTACCGCCCCCAATACCTTGCCCCACTCCCCTCCCCACTCCCTTCCCCCACTCGCCTCCCCATACCCCTACCTCACTCCACTCCCCCACTCCCCTACCCCACTCACATAAAACACACCCCTCCCCCACTCCCCTCCCCCATTCCCCTCTCCCACCCCCTTCCCTCCATCTCCTCACTGCCCCACTGCCCAAATCCCCTCCCCACTCCCCTTCCCTCCACCTCCTTTCAGCCCACCCCTACCACACTCCCCGACACCACTCTGCAACCCCAACCCCTCCTCCACTCCCCTACTCCACTACCCCACCGCACTTCCCTCCCTAACTCCCCTACCAGACGCCCTCCCCCACTCCCCTCCCCCACACCCATCCCCACACCCCTTCCCCACTCCCCCACTCCACTCGCCCACTCCCCTCCCCCACTCCACCTCCCCCACACCCCTCACCCACTACCCTACCGCTATGGCCTACCCCACGCCCCTCCACAACTGCCCTCCCCAACTCCCCTTCCCTCCATCTCCTGACAGTCCTCCCCTACTCCACTCCCCTACACTACTCTGCTCCCCCACTCACCTACACCACTCCCCTACCCCACTCCTCTCCAAAACTCCCATAACCTCTCCCCACCCCCACTCACCTACACCACTCCCCTAACCCACTCCCTGTCCCTCAATCCATTCCCTGACTACCCAAACCCCACTCGCCTCCCCCACGCACCTCCCCAACTCCCCTCCTCCACACCTCGACCCCACTCTCCACCCCTCTCCTCGAGGCAACACCCCTCCCCCACTCCTCGCCCCACTCCCTGCCTCAACTCCCCCACCCCACACTCCCCTCCCCCACTCCCCTCCACCACTCCCCTCCCCCACTCCCCTCCCCCACTCCCCTCCCAAACTCCCCTCCCCCACACCCCTCCTCAACTCCCCTAACTCCCCTCCACCACTCCCCTCCCCCACTCCCCTCCACCACTCCCCTCCCCCACTCCCCTTCCCCACTCCCCTCCACCACTCCCCTCCCCAACTCCCCTCCCCCACTCAACTCCCCTACCATGCAATCTGCCCCACACTCCTCCCCACACCCCTCCCCTACTCCCCACTCCCACTCCCCTCCCCCACTCCCCTCCCCACTGCCCACCCCAAAACCCCCACCACACTCCCATCCCACACTCCCCTCCCCCACTAACCTCCCCCACACTTACCTCCCCACACTCCCCTCCCACACTCCCCTCCCCCAAATCCCCTGCCCCAATTCCCATCCCCCACTCCCATCCCCCACTACCCTACCCAACTACCCTCCCCCACTCCACTGCACCACTCCACTCCCCCACTCCACTCCCCCACTCCACTCCCTCACTCGACTCCCCCCTCCCCACCCCCACTCTCCTCCCCCACCCCCACTCCACACCCCCACTCCCCTCCCGCACTCCCCTCCCGCACTCCCCTCCCCCACTCCCCTCCCCCACTCTCCTCCTCCACTCTCCTCCCCACTCTCCTCCCAAACTCTCCTCCCCCACTCCCCTCACCTAATCCCCTACCCCACTCCAATACGCCACTCCCCTACTCCACTCCCCTACTGCGCTCCACTCCCCCACACCCCTCCTCAACTCCCCTCCCACACTCCCCTAACCCACTACCCTCTCCAACACTTCTCCCCCACTCCCCTCCCCCACTCCCCTCCCCCACTCCCCCACTCCCCTCCCACACTAACCTCCCCCACATTCCTCCCCACTGTCCTCCCCCACTCCCCTACACCATACCCCAAATCCCCTACCCCAAATCCCCGACTCAAATCCCCTCCCCCAAATCCCCTACACCAAATCCCTACCCCCAAATCCCCTCCCCCAAATCCCCTCCCCCAAATCCCCTCCCCCACTCCACTCGCATACCGCACTCCCCTCCACAACTCCCCTACCCGACTCCCCGAACCAGCCCCCCGTCAACACACCCCTACCACACTCCCCTCCCCCACTAACCTCCCCCACACTTACCTCCCCACACTCCTCCCCACACTCCTCCACACAGTCCTCCCCACTACCCTCCTCCACACCCCTCCCCCACTCCCCTACCCCAAATCCCCTTCCACAAATCCCCTACCCCAAATCCCCTCCCCAAATGCCCTCCCCCAAATCCCCGCCCCCACTCCATTCACATACCGCACTCCCCTCCACAACTCCCCTACCCGACTCCCCTACCCAACCCCCCATCACCACCCCCTACCACACTCCCCTCCCCCACTCCGCTACCCGACTCCCATACCCCACACCCCTACCCCACTCCCCGACCCCACTCCCCGACCGCACTCCACGACCCCACTCCAGACCGCACTCACCCGACCCCACTCACCCGACCCCACTCACCCGATCACACTCCCCACCCCCACACCCCAACCCCACTCCGCACACACATGCCCCTCCCCTAGTCCCCTCCCCCACACCTCTACCCCACTCTCCTCTCCTCTCCTCTCTGCAACACCCCTCCCCCACTCCCCTTCCCCACTCCCCTCCCCCCGTCCCCACAACCCCTACCACACTCCCCTCCCCCACCCCGCTCCCCAACCCCGTCCCACACTCCCCTCCCACACTAACCTCCCCCACACTCGTCCCCACACTCCTCCGCACACTCCTCCCAAACTCCCCTCCCCCACTGCCCTCCCCCACTCCCCTCCCCAAATTCCGTACCCCAAATTCTGTACCCCAAATCCCCTACCCCAAATCCCCTCCCCCAAATCCCCTCCCACACTCCACTCGCAAACCGTACTCTCCTCCACAACTCCCCGACCCGACTCCCCTACCCAACCCCCCGTCAATACACCCCTACCACACTCCCCTCCCCCACTCCCCTCCCCCACTCCCCTACCCCACTCCCCGACCCCACTTCCCAACTCCACACCCCTACTCCACTCTGCACTCCACTCCCCTACTCCACTCCCCTACTCCACGTCTCACCCCCACACCCATCCTCAACTCCCCTCCCTAACTCCCCTCCCTAACACCCCTCCCCAACTCCCCTCCCTCCCCTAACCCACTACCCTCCCCCATTTCCCTAACCCCCGACCCTCCCCAACTCCACTCCCCCACTCCCCTCCCCCACTCCCCTCCCAAACTAACCTCCCACACTAACCTCCCCCACACTCCTCCCCACACTCCTCCCCACACTCCTCCCCAAAGTCCTCCCCAATCCCCAACCCCAAATCCCCGACCCCAACTCCCTTCCCCCAAATCCACTCACCCAAATCCCCTTCCCCAAATAACCTCCCCCACTCCATCCGTATACCGCACTCCCCTCCACAACTCCCCTACCCGACTCCCCTACCCAACCCCCCGTCAATACACCCCTACCACACTCCCCTCCCCCACTCCCCTCCCCAACTCCCCTACCCCACCCCCCTACCCCACTTCCAGACGGCACTCCCCTACTCCACTCCCCTACTTCACTCTGCGCTCCACTCCCCGACTCCACTCCTCTCCCCCACGCCCATCCTCAACTCCCCTCCCTAACTCCCCTCCCTAACACCCCTCCCCAACTCCCCTCCCTTACTCCCCTAACCCACTACCCTCCCCCACTCCCCTCCCACACTAACCTCCCCCACACTAACCTCCCCCACACTCCTCCCCACACTCCTACCCACACTCCTCCCCAAAGTCCTCCCCCACGCCCCTACCCCAGGTCCCCAACCCCAAATCCCTTCCCCCAAATCCCCTCCCCCAAATCCCCTCCCCCAAATCCCCTCCCACAAATACCCTCCCCCACTCCACCCGCATACCGCACTCCCCTCCACAACTCCCCTACCCGACGCCCCTACCCAACCCCCCGTCACCACACCCCCTACCACACTCCCCTCCCCCATTCCCCTCCCCCACTCCCCTACCCCACTCCCCGACCCCACTCCCCTAACTCACTCCCCTACTCCACTCCCCTACTCCACTCTACACTCCACTCCCATACTCCACTCCACTCCCCCACACCCCTCGTCAACTCCCTTCCCTAACTCCCCTCCCTAACACCCCTCCCCAACTCCCCTCCCTCCCTCCCCTAACCCACTACCCTCCCCCATTTCCCTAACCCACTACCCTCCCTTACTCCCCTAACCCACTACCCTCCCCCACTCCCCTCCCACACTAACCTCCCCCACACTAACCTCCCCCACACTCCTCCCCACACTCCTACCCACACTCCTCCCCAATGTCCTCCCCCACGCCCCTACCCCAGGTCCCCAACCCCAAATCCCAACCCCCAAATCCCCTCCCCCAAATCCCATCCCCCAAATCCCCTCCCACAAATACCCTCCCCACTCCACCTGCATACCGCACTCCCCTCCACAACTCCCCTACCCGACGCCCCTACCCAACCCCCCGTCACCACACCCCCTACCACACTCCCCTCCCCCATTCCCCTCCCCCACTCCCCTACCCCACTCCCCTACCCCACTCCCCTAACTCACTCCCCTACTCCACTCCCCTACTCCACTCTACACTCCACTCCCAAACTCCACTCCACTCCCCCACACCCCTCATCAACTCCCTTCCCTAACTCCCCTCCCCAACACCCCTCCCCAACTCCCCTCCCTCCCTCCCCTAACCCACTACCCTCCCCCATTTCCCTAACCCACTACCCTCCCCAACTCCCCTCCCCCACTCCCCTCCCCCAATCCCCTCCCACACTAACCTCCCACACTAACCTCCCCCACACTAACCTCCCCCACACTCCTCACCACCCTCCTACCCACACTCCTCCCCAAAGTCCTCCCCCACGCCCCTACCCCAGGTCCCCAACCCCAAATCCCTTCCCCCAAATCCCCTCCCCCAAATCCCCTGCCCCAAATCCCCTCCCACAAATACCCTCCCCCACTCCACCCGCATACCGCACTCCCCTCCACAACTCCCCTACCCGACGCCCCTACCCAACCCCCCGTCACCACACCCCCTACCACACTCCCCTCCCCCATTCCACTCCCCCACTCCCCTACCCCACTCCCCTACACCACTCCCCTAACTCACTCCCCTACTCCACTCCCCTACTCCACTCTACACTCCACTCCCTCTCTACACTCCACTCCCCCACACCCCTCCTCAACTCCCTTCCCTAACTCCCCTCCCTAACACCCCTCCCCAACTCCCCTCCCTCCCTCCCCTAACCCACTACCTCCCCCATTTCCCTAATCCACTACCCTCCCCAACTCCCCGCCCCAACTCCCCTCCCCCACTCCCCTCCCCATCTCCCCTCCCCCACTCCCCTCCCACACTAACCTCCCACACTAACCTCCCCCACACTCCTCCCCACACTCCTCCCCCCAGTCCTCCCCCACTCCCCTCCCCCACTCCCCTCCCCCACTCCCCTCCCCCAAATCCCGTACCCCAAATCCTCTACCCCAAATCCCCTACCCCAAATCCCCTACCCCAAATCCCCTCCCCCACTCCACTCGCATACCGCACTCCCCTCCACAACTCCCCTACCCGACTCCCCTACCCAACCCCCCGTCACTACACCCCGACCACACTCCCCTCCCCCACTCTCCTCCCCCACTCCCCTACTCCACTCCCCTACTCCACACTGCACTCCACTACCCTACACCACTCCACTCCCCCACAACCCTCCTCAACTCCCCTCCCTAACACCCCTCCCTAACTCCCCTCCCCAACTCCCCTCCCTCACTACCCTCCCCCACTCCCCTCCCCCACTCCCCTCCCCAATCCCCTCCCACACTCCCCTCTCCCTCTCCCTCCCACACTAACCCCCCACACTAACCTCCCCCACACTCCACCCCACACTCCTACCCACACTCCTCCCTAAAGTCCTCCCGCACTCCCCTACACCAGGTCCCCTACCCCAAATCCCTTCCCCCAAATCCCCTCCACCAAATCCCCTCCCCCAAATCCCCTCCCCCACTCCACCCGCATACCGCACTCCCCTCCACAACTCCCCTTCACAACTCCCCTACCCGACTCCCCTACCCAACCCCCGTCACCGCACCCCCTACCACACTCCCCTCCCCCACTCCCCTCCCCCACTCCCCTACCCCACTCCCCTACTCCACTCCCCTACTCCACTCTACACTCTACTCCCATACTCCACTCCACTCCCCCACACCCCTCCTCAACAACCCTCCCTAACTCCCCTCCCTAACACCCCTCCCCAACTCCCCTCCCTCCCTCCCCTAACCCACTACACTCCCCCATTTCCCTAACCCACTACCCTCCCCAGCTCCCCTCCCCCTCTCCCCTCCCCCACTCCCCTCCCCCACTCCGCTCCCACACTAACCTCCCACACTAACCTCCCCCACACAAACCTCCCCCACACTCCTCCCCAAAGTCCTCCCCCACTCCCCTACCCCAAGTCCCCTACCCCAAATCCCTTCCCCCAAATCCACTCCCCCAAATCCCCTCCCCCAAATAAACTGCCCCACTCCACCCGCATACCGCACTGCCCTCCACAACTCCCCTACCCGACTCCCCTACCCAACCCCCCGTCACAACACCCCCTACCACACTCCCCTCCCCCACTCCGCTCTCCCACTCCCCTCCCACACTAACCTCCCCCACACCCCTCCCCCACTCCCCTCCCCCACTCCCCTCCCCCAAATTCCGTACCCCAAATTCCGTACCCCAAATCCCCTACCCCAAATCCCCTCCCCAAATCCCCTCCCCCACTCCACTATAAACCGCACTCCCCTCCACAACTCCCCTACCCGACTCCCCTACCCAACCCCCCGTCACTACACCCCTACAACACTCCCCTCCCCCACTCGCCTCCCCCACTCCCCTCCCCCACTCCCCTATCCCACTCCCTACCCCACTCCCAGACCCCATTCCCCTTCTCCATCCCCTACTCCACTCTGAACTCCACTCCCCTACTCTACTCCACTCCCCCACATCCCACCTCAACTCCCGTCCCTAACTCCCCTCCCTAACGCCCCTCCCAACCTCCCCTCCCTCACTCCCCTAACCCACTACCCTCCCCCATTTCCCTAACCCACTACCCTCCCGAACTCCCCTCCCCCACTCCCCTCCCCCACTCCCCTCCCCCACTAACCTCCCACACTAACCTCCCCCACACTCCTCCCCACACTCCTCCCCACTCTCCTCCCCAAAGTCCTCCCCCACTCCCCTACCCCAGGTCCCCTACCCCAAATCCCTTCCCCCAAATCCCCTCCCCCAAATCCCCTCCCCCAAAGTCCTCCCCCACTCCCCTACCCCAGGTCCCCTACCCCAAATCCCTTCCCCCAAATCCCCTCCCCCAAATCCCCTCCCCCAAATACCCTCCCCCACTCCACCTGCATACGGCACTCCCCTCCACACTCCCCTCCCCCACTCCCCTCCCCCTCTCCCCTCCCACGCTAACCTCCTCCACACTCCTCTAACACACTCCTCCGCACACTCCTCACCAACTCCCCTCCCCCACTCCCCTCCCCCACACCCCTACCCCAAATTCCGTACCCCAAATACCATACCCCACATTCAGTACCCCAATTCCCCTACCCCAAATCCCCTACCCCAAATCTCCTCCCACACTCCCCTCCACAACTCCCCTACCCGACTCCCCTACCCAACCCCCCGTCACCACACCCCTACCACACTCCCCTCCCCTTCTCCCCTCCCCCACTCCCTGACCCCACTCCCTGACCCCACTCCCCGACCCCACTCCCCGACCCCACTCCCTGACCCCACTCCCCGACCCCACTCCCCGACCCCACTACCCGACCCCACTCCCCGACCCCACTCACCCGACCCCACTCACCCGACCCCACTCACCCGACACCACTCACCCGACCCCACTCACCCTACCCCACTCCCCACTCCTCATCCCACTTCCCAACCCCACTCCCCGACCCCACTCCCCGACCCCACTCCCCGACCCCACTCAAGCGACCCCACTCACCCGACCCCACTACCCCGACACCACTCACCCGACCCCACTCACCCTACCCCACTCCCCACTCCTCATCCCACTTCCCAACCCCACTCCCCAACCCCACTCCCCACGACCATGCCCTTCCCCTAATCCCCTCTCCTAATCCCCTCCCCCACTCCTCTACCCCTCTCTCACCTCTCCTCTAACCCACTCTCCACACCTCTCCTCTCCGAAACACCCCTCCCCAATTCCGCTCCCACACTCCCCTCCCCATCTCCCCTCCCCAAACCACTCCCCCACTCCACACCCCCACTCCACTCCCCCACCACACCCCCTCTCCCCTCCCCCACTCCCCTTCCCCACTCCCCTCCCCAAATCCCCTCCCCCAAATCCCCTCCCCCAAATCCCCTCCCCCAGTCCCCTACCCCAAATCCCCTACCACAAATCCCCTCCCCCAAATCCCCGACCCCAAATCCCTACCCCCAAATGCCCTCCCACAAATCCCCTCCCCCAATTCCCCTCCCCCACTCCACTCGTATACTGCACTCCCCTCCACAACTCCCCTACCCGACTCCCCTACCCAACTCCTCGTCACCACACCCCAACCACACTCCCCTCCTCCACTCCTCTCCACCACTCCCCTCCATACTCCCCTCCCCCACTAACCTCCCCCACACTAGCCTCCCCACATTCCTCCCCCACTACCCTCCCCCACTACCCTCACCCACTCCCCTCCCCCACACCCCTCCCCCACACCCCTACCCCACATCCCCTACCCCAAATCCCCTACCCCAAGTCCCCTACCCCAAATCCCCTCCCCCAAATCCCCTCCCCCACTCCACTCGCATACCGCACTCCCCTCCACAACTCCCCTACCCGACTCCCCTACCCAACTCCCCGTCATCACACCCCTACCACACTTCCCTCCCCCACTCCCCTATCCCACTCCCCGACACCACTCCCCGACCCCACTGCCCGACCCCACACCCCGACCCCACTCACCCGACCCCACTCACCCGACCCCACTCACCGGACCCCACTCACCGGACCCCACTCACCCGACCCCACTCACCAGACACCACTCACCCGACCCCACTCACCCGACCCCACTCCCCACCCCTACACCCCAACCCCACTCCCCACCCCCATGCCCCTCCACTAATCCCCTCCCCCACTCCTCTACCCCACTCTCCTCACCCACTCCTCTCTGCAACACCCCTCCCCCACTCCTCACCCCCACTCCCCTCCCCCAATCCCCTCCCTCACTCCGCTCCCCCAAATCCCCTCCCCCACTCCCCTCCCCCAAATCCCCTACACCAAATCCCCTACCACACTCCCCTCTCCCAAATCCCCTGCCCCAATTCCCCTACCGCACTCCCATCCTCCACTCCCCTCCCCCACTCCCCTCCCCCACTCCCCTCCCCCTCTCCCCTCCCCCACTCTCCTCCCCCTCTCCCCTCATCCACTCCCCTACCCCACTCCCCTACCCCACTCCCCTACCCCACTCCCTGCCCCACTCCCCTACTCCACTCCCCTACACCACTCCCCTACTCCACTCCACTCCCTCACACCCCTCCTCAACTCCCCTCCCTAACTCCCCTCCCCAACTCCCCTCCCTCACTCCCCTAACCCACTACCCTCCCCCATTTCCCTAACCCACTACCCTCCCCAACTCCCCTCCCCCACTCCCCTCCGCCACTCCCCTCCCACACTAACCTCCCACACTAACCTCCCCCACACTCCTTCCCACACTCCACCCCACACTCCTCCCCAAAGTCCTCCCCCACTCCCCTACCACAGGTCCCCTACCCCAAATGCCTTCCCCCAAATCCCTTCCCCCAAATCCCCTCCCCCACTACACCCGCATACCGCACTCCCTTCCACAACTCCCCCACCCGACTCCCCTACCCAACCCCCCGTCACCACACCCCCTACCACACTCCCCTCCCCCACTCTGCACCCCCACTCCCCTCTCACACTAACCTCCCCCACACTCCTCCGCACACTCCTCCCCCACTCCCCTCCCCCACTCCCCTCCCCCACTCCCCTACCCCAAATTCCGTACCCCAAATCCCCTCCCCCAAATCCTCTCCCCCACTCCACTCGCATACCGCATCCCCTCCACAACTCCCTTACCCGACTCCTCTACCCAACCCCCCGTCACCACACCCCTACCACACTCCCCTCCCCCACTCCCCTCCCCCACTCCCCTCCCCCACTCCCCTACTTCACTCCCCTCCCCCACACCCCTAACCCACATCCCTACTCCACTCCCCGACCCACTCACCGACCCACTCACCCGACCCCACTCACCCGACCCCACTCACCCTACCCGACTCCCCACTCCCCATCCCACTCCCCAACCCCACTCCCCCACTCCTCTACCCCACCCCCATGCCCCTCCCCTAATCCCCTCCCCTAATTCACTCCCCCACTCCTCTACCCCACTCTCCTCCCCTCTCCTCTACCCCACTCTCCTCACCTCACCTCTCCGCAACACCCCTCCCCCATTCCCCTCCCCCACTCCCCTTCCCCTCTCCCCTCCCCAAACCACTCCCCCACTCCACACCCCCACTCCACTCCCCCACTCCGCACCACCTCTCCCCTCCCCATTCCCCTCCCCCACTCCTCTCCCCCACTCCCCTCCCTCACTAACCACCAACACACTCCGCCCCACTCCCCTCCCCCACTCCCCTCCACCATTGCCCTCTCCAAATCCCCTCCCCCAAATCCCCTCCCCCAAATCCCCTACCCCAAATCCCCTCCCCCACTCGCCTACTGCTCTCCCCTCCACAACCCCCCTCCACAACTCCCATACCTGACTCCCCTACACAACCCCCCGTCACCACTCCCCTCATCAACTCCCCTCCCTCACACCCCTACCACTCTCCCCGACCCCTCTCCCCGACCCCTCTCCCCGACCCCACACCCCGACCCCAAACCCCGACCCCACTCCCAGACCCCACTCCCCGACCCCCCTCCCCCATGCCCCTCCCCTAATCTCCTCCCCCGCGCCCCTCCCTTAATCCCCTCCCCCACTCATCTACCCCAATCTTCTCCCCTCTCCTCTCCGCAACACCCCTCCCCCACTCCTCTCCCCCACTCCTCTCCCCCACTCCTCTCCCACAGTCCCCTCCCCCACTCCCCTCCCCAATTCCCCACCCCCAAATCCCCTCCCCCAAATCCCCTACCCCAAATCCCCTACCCCAAATCCCCTCCCCCACTCGCCTACTGCTCTCCCCTCCACAACCCCCCCCCACAACTCCCCGACGCGACATCCCTACCCGACTCCCCTACCCAAGCCCCCGTTACCACTACCCCACCATACTCCCCTACCACACTCCCCTACCACACTCCCCTCCCCCACTCCGCTCCCCCACTCCGCTCTCCCACTCCCCTACCGAACTCCCCGGCACCACTCCCCTACCCCACTCCCCTACCCCACTCCCCTACCCCACTCCGCTCCCCAACTCTCCTACCTCACACTCCTCCCTGCTCCCCTTCCCTTCACCTCCTCACTGACCTCCACTACGCAACTCCCCTACCTCAGACACATCTCCCACTCCACTCCCCCACTCCCCTTCCCTCCACCTCCTCACTGCACTCCCCTCCCTCACTCCCCGTCCCCACTCCCCAACCCCCCTCCCCCACGCCCCTCCCCTAATCTCCTCCCCCGCGCCCCTCCCTTAATCCCCTCCCCCACTCCTCGACCCCAATCTTCTCCCCTCTCCCCTCCGCAACACCTCTCCCCCACTCCTCTCCCCCACTCCTCTCCCACAGTCCCCTCCCCCACTCCCCTCCCCAATTCCCCTCCCCCAAATCCCCTACCCCAAATCCCCTACCCCAAATCCCCTCCCCCACTCGCCTACTGCTCTCCCCTCCACAACTCCCCCCACAACTCCCCGACCCGACACCCCTACCCGACTCCCCTACCCAAGCCCCCGTTACCACTCCCCCACCATACTCCCCTACCACACTCCCCTACCACACTCCCCTCCCCCACTCCGCTCCCCCACTCCGCTCTCCCACTCCCCTACCGAACTCCCCGGCATCACACCCCTACCCCACTCCCCTACCCCACTCCCCTACCCCACTCCGCTCCCCTACTATCCTACCCCACTCTCCTCCCCGCTCCCCTTCCCTTCACCTCCTCACTGCCCTCCACTACGCAACTCCCCTACCCCAGACACATCTCCCACTCCACTCCCCCACTCCCCTTCCCTCCACCTCCTCACTGCACTCCCCTCCCTCACTCCCCGACCCCACTCCCCGACTCGACAACCCGACCCCACTCCCTCACGCCCGTCCCCCACGCCCTCCCCTAATCCCCTCCCCCACTCCTCTACCGCACTCTCCTCCCCTCTCCTCTCCGCAACACCCCTCCCCCACTCCTCTGCCCCACTCCTCTCCCCCACTCCTCTCCCACACTCCCCTCCCCGCCTCAACTCCCCTGCCTCAACTCCCCTCCTCAACTCCCCTGCATCACGCCCCTCCCCACTCCCCTCCCGACTCCCCTCCCCACTCCCCTCCCCACACCCCTCCCCCACTCCCCTCCCCACTCCCCTCCCCCACTCCCCTCCCCACTCTCATTCCCCGTTCCTCTCCCCCACAACCCTCCCCCACTCCCCTCCCCCACTCCCCTCCCCCACTCCCAGGTTCCCACTCCCCTCCCCCACTCCCCTCCCCCACTCCACTCCACCACAACACCCCTCCCAAACTCCTCACCTCACTCCCTGCCTCAACTCCCCTCCCCCACCCCCCTACTCCACACCCCTACCCCACTCCCCTCCCCAACTCTCCTCCCCCACTCCCCTCACCTAATCCCATACCCCACTCCCCTACTCCACCACCCCTCCCCCACTCCCCTCCTCAACTCCCCTTCCTCACTCCCCTCCCCCACTCCACTCCCTCACTCCCCTCCCCCACTCCACTCCCTCACTGCCCTAACCCTCTCTCCTCCCCAACCCTCCTCCCATACTCTGCACCCCCACTCCCCTCCCCCACTCCCCTACCACAATAACCTCCCCCACACCCCTCCCCACACCCCTCCCCCACTCCCCTCCCCCACTCCCCTCATCACTCCCCTCCCCCACTCCCCTCCCCCACTCCCCTCCCCAAATCCCCTACCCCATAACCCCTACCGCACTCCCCTCCCCCACTCCCCTCCCCCACTCGGCTCCCCAGCTCGCCTCCCCCACTCACCTCCCCCACTCCCCTACCCCTCCCCCTCCCCCACTCCCCTCCCGTCCACCACTCCGATTCCCTGCACCACCTCACTGCCCTCCCCTACCACACACCTATCCCCCACTACGCTCCCTCACTCACCTACCCCACTTCCCTACCCCGCACCACTCCCCCACTCGTCTCCCCCAGTCCCCTCCCCCACTCCCCTCCCCCACTCCCCTACCCCAAATCCCCTCCCCCAAATCCCCTCCCCCAAATCCCCTACCCCAAATCCCCTACCCCAAATCCCCTCCCACACTCGCCTACTGCTCTCCCCTCCACAACCCCCCTCCACAACTCCCCTACCCGACTCCCCTACCCAAACCCACGTCACCACACCCCTACCACACTCCCCTACCACACTACCCTACCACACTCCCCTCCCCCACTCCGCTCTCACACTCCGCTCTCCCACTCCCCTACCAAACTCCCCGGCACCAGACCCCTTCCCCACTCCCCTACCCCACTCCCCTACTCTACACACCTACCCCACTCCGCTCCCCAACTCTCCTACCCCACACTCCTCCCCCGCTCCCCTTCCCTCCACCTCCTCACTGCCCTCCACTACCCAACTCCCCTACCCCAGACACCTCTCCCACTCCACTCCCCCACTCCCCTTCCCTCCACCTCCTCACTGCGCTCCCCTCCCTCACTCCCCTACCCCACTCCCCTGCATCACACCCCTACCCCACTCCCCTAACCCACTCCGCTCCCCATCTTTCCTAACCCACACTCCTCCCCGCTCCACTTCCCTCCACCACCTCACTGCCCTCCACTACACAACTCCCCTACCCCAGACACCTCCCCCACTCCACACCCCCACTCCACTTCCCTCCATCTCCTCACTGCTCTCCCCTCCCCACTCCCCGACCCCACTCCCCCACCCCTCTCCCCGACCCCTCTCCCCGACCCCACTCCCCGTACCCCCTCCCCCACGCTTCTCCCCTAATCTCCTCCCCCACTCCTCTACCCCACTCTTCTCCCCTCTCCTCTCCGCAACACCCCTCCCCCAATCCACTCCCCCACTCCTCTCCCCCACTCCTCTCCCCCACTCCTCTCCCCCACTCCCCTCCCCCACTCCCCTCCCCCAAATCCCCTACCCCAAATCCCCTACCCCAAATCCCCTCCCCCACATCCCCTCCCCCACTCGCCTACTACTCTCCCCTCCACAAACCCCCTCCACAACTCCCCGACCCGACTCCCCTACCCGACTCCCTTACCCAAACCCCCGTAACCACTCCCCCACCACACTCCCCTACCACACTCCCCTACCACACTCCCCTCCCCCAGTCCTCTCCCCAACTCCGCTCTCCCACTCCCCTATCAAACTCCCCGGCAACATAACCCTACCCCACTCCCCTACCCCACTCCCCTACCCCACTCCCCTACCCCACTCCGCTCCCCAACTCTCCTACACTACACTCCTCCCCGCTCCCCTTCCCGCCACCTCCTCACTGCCCTCCACTACCCAGCTCCCCTATCCCAGACACCTCTCCCACTCCACACCCCCACTCCCCTTCCCTCCACCTCCTCAGTGCGCTCCCCTCCCTCACTCCCCGACCCCACTCCCCGACCCCACTCCCCGACCTCACTCCCCGATCCCCACCACCCGACCCCACTCCCCCACGCCCGTCCTCCACGCCCTCCCCTAATCCCCTCCCCCACTCCTCTACCCCACTCTCCTCCCCTCTCCTCTCCGCACATCTCTCCCCCACTCCTCTGCCCCACTCCTCTCCCATACTCCCCTGCCCGCCTCAACCCCCCTGCCTCAACTCCCCTCCTCAACTCCCCTGCATCACGCCCCTCCCCACTCCCCTCCCCCACTCCCCTCTCCACTCCCCTCCCCCACACCCCTCCCCCACTCCCCTCCCCCACTCCCCTCCCCCACTCCCCTCCCCACTCCCATTCGCCATTCCCCTACCGCACAACCCTCCCCCACTCCCCTCCCCCACTCCCAGGTTCCCACTCCCTTCCCCCACTCCCCTCCCCCACTCCCCTCCACCACTCCCCTCCACCACAGCACCCTCCCCCACTCCTCACCTCACTCCCTGCCTCAATTCCCCTCCCCCACTCCCCTACTCCACACCCCTACCCACTCCCCTCCCCAACTCTCCTCCCCCACTCCCCTCACATATTCCCATACCCCACACCCCTACTCCACCCCACTACCCCACTCCTTCTCCTCAACTCCCCTTCCTCACACCCCTCCCCAACTCCCCTCCCTCACTCCCCTCCCCCACTCCCCTTCCTCACCCGCTAAACCTCTACCCTCCTAAACTCTCCTCCCATACTCCCCTCCCCCACTCCCCTCCCCCACTCCCCTCCCCACTCCGCTCCCCAAATCCCCTACCCCAAAATCACTACCGCACTCCCCTCCCCCCTCCCCTCCCCCACTCGCCTCCCCCACTCGCATCCCCCACTCCCCTACCCCACCCCCTCCCCCACTCCCCTCCCGTCCACCACTCCGATTCCCTGCACCACCTCACTGCCCTCCCCTACCACACACCTATCCCCCACTACGCTCCCTCACTCAGCTAGCCAACTTCCCTATCCCACTCCACTCCCCCACTCCTCTCCCACACTCACCTCCCCCACTCCCCTCCCTCACTCCCCTCCCCACTCCCCTCCCCCAAATCCCCTACCCCAAATCCCCCACCCCAAATCCCCGACCCCAAATCCCCTCCCCCAAATCCCCTCCCCCACTCGCCTACTGCTCTCCCCTGCACAACAACCCTCCACAACTCCCCGACCCGACTCCCCTACCCAAACCCACGTCAGCACACCCCTACCCCACTCCCATACCCCACTCCCCTACCCCACTCCCCTACCCCACTCCCCTACCTCACTCCCCTACCCCACTCCTCTCCCCAACTCTCCTACTGCACACTCCTCCCCGCTCCCCTTCCCTCCACCTCCTCACTGCCCTCCACTACCCAACTCCCCTACCCCAGACACCTCTCCCACTCAACTCCCCCATCCCCTTCCCTCCACCTCCTCACTGCGCTCCCCTCCCTCACTCCCCGACATCACTCCCCGACCCCACACCCCGACCCCACTCGCCGACCCCACTCCCCGACCCCACACCCCGACCCCACACCCCGACCTCACTCCCCGACCCCACAACCCGACCCCACTCCCCCACGCCCGTCCCCCACGCCGTCCCCTAATCCCCTCCCCCACTCCTCCACCCCACTCCTCTCCCCCACTCCTCTCCGCACACCTCTCCCACACTCCTCTCCCCGCCTCAACTCCCCTGCCTCAACTCCCCTCCTCAACTCCCCTGCATCACGCCTCTCCCCACTCCCCTCCCCACTCCCCTCCCCACTCCCCTCCCCCACACCCCTCCCCCACTCCCCTCCCCCACTCCCCTCCCCCACTCCCCTCCCAACTCCCATTCCCCATTCCCCCCCACAACCCTCCCCCACTCCCCTCCCCCACTCCCCTCCCCCACTCCCAGGTTCCCACTCCCCTCCCCCAATCCCCTCCCACACTCCCCTTCACCACTCCCCTCCACCACAACACCCCTCCCCCACTCCTCACCTCACTCCCTGCCTCAACTCCCCTCCCCCATTCCGCTACCCACACCCCTACCCCACCCCCCTCCCCAGCTCTCCTCGCCCGCTCCCCTCACCTAATCCCATACCCCACTGCCCTACTCCACCCCTCTCCCCCACTCCCCTCCTCAACTCCCCTTCCTCACTCCCCTCCCCCACTCCCCTCCCTCTCTCCCCTCCCCCACTCCGCTCTCTCACTCCCCTAACACTCTACCCTCCCCAACTCTCCTCCCATACTCCCCTCCCCCACTCCCCTCCCCACTCCCCATCACACTAACCTCCCCCACACCCCTCCCCACTCCTCTCCCCACTCCCCTCCCCCACTCCCCTCCCCCACTCCCCTCCCGCACTTCCTTCCCCAAATCCCCTACGCCAAAACCCCTACCGCACTCCCCTCCCCCACTCCCCTCCTCACACTCGCCTCCCCCACTCGCCTCCCCCACTCTCCTCCCCCACTCCCCTACCCCACCCCCTCCCCCACTCCGATTCCCTGCACCTCCTCACTTCCCTCCCCTACCACACACCTATCCCCCACCACGCTCCCTCACTCACCTACCGCACTCCCCTTCACAACTCCCCTACCCGACTCCCTTATCCAACCCCCGTTACCACACCCGTACCACACTCCCCTCCGCCACTCTGCTCCCCCACTCCCCCACCCAAATCCCCGACACCACTCCCCGACCCCACGCCGCACCCCAACTCTCCTACCCCACTCCCCTCCCCCACTCCCGTTCCCATACCTCCTCTCTGCCCTCCACTACCCAACTCCCCTACCCCAGACACCTCCCCCACTCTACTCCCCCACTCCCCTTCCCTCCACCGCCTCACTGCGCTCCCCTGCCCCAACCCCCTAAATCACTCCCCTACCCAACTCCACTACCCGACTCCCCTTCCCCATTCCCCTTCCCCACTTCCATACCCCACCCCCTCCCCCACTCCCCTCCCCCCACTCCCGTCCACCACTCCGCTTCCCAGCACCTCTTCACTGCCCTCCCCTACCACACTCCCATCCCCCACTACCCTTCCCCACTCCCCTACCCCACTTCCCTACCCTGCTCCACTCCCCCACTCCCCTTCCGCACTCCCCTCCACAACTCCCCTACCCCACTCCACGACCTCACATGCCTCCCCCACACCCCTACCCCACTCGCTCCCCTACGACCCTACCCCACTCTTCTACTACACTCCCCTACCCCACTCCCTGACACCACACCCGTAACCCACACCCCTACCCAACTCCGCTTCCCAACACTCCGACCCCAATACCCTCCCCCACTCCCCTTCTCTCCACCTCCTCACTGCGCTCCCCTACCCACTCCCCTTTCCCACTGCACTTTCCCACTCCCCTACCCCACTCCCCTAACTCACTTCCCTCCCCGACTCCCCTTCATTGTCTTCCTCACTGCCCTCCCCTACCCAGCTCCCCTACGCCACCGCCTCTCTCACTCCCCACGTCACTCCCCTTCCCTCCACCTGCTCACTGCCCTCCCCTACCCCACACCCCCACACCACTCCCATCTCAAACTGCCCTACCTCACTCCACTCCACCAGTTACCGCCCCCACGACCCTACCCCACTCCCTTCCCCCAATCCCTTCCCCCATTCCACTCCCTCTATCCCCTCTCCCATACATCTACCTCACTCCCCTCCCCCACTCCCCTCCCCCATTCCCCACCCCCACTCCCCTACCCCACTCCCCTACCCCACACCCCTACCTCACACCCCTACCCCACTCCCCTACTCCACTGACCTATCACACACCCTTCCCCCACTCCCCTCCCCATTACCCTCCCCACTCCCCTTCCCGCCAAATCCTCACTGCTCTCCCCAAACCCACTGCCCTGCCTCACTCCCCTTTCCTCCACCTCCTCACTGCCCTCCCCTCCCCGACTCCCCTCATCCACTCCCATCCGCCACTCCCCTCAGCCACTCCAACACCCCACTTCCCTCACCCACTCCCCTCTCCCACTCCCCTACATCACGACTCACCCTACTCCCCTACCCCACTTCCCTCTCCAACTCCCCTCCCCAACTCCCCTCCCCACTCCCCTTCCCTCCACCTCCTTAGAGCCCACCCCTACCACTCTCCCTGACACCACTCTGCACCCCCACTCCCCATCTCCACTCTCCTAACCCACTACCCCACCCCACTACCCCACCCCACTCCACTCCACCACTCCCCTACCACACTACCCAACCCCACTCCACCACTCCCTTCGCCCACCCCTCCCCCACTTCTCCCCCCCTCCCCCACTCCGCCCCCACTCCCCTCCCCCACTCCTCCCTACTCCCCTCCCCCACTCCCCTTCCTCAAACTGCTCCCCCAGCCTCTCCCCTCCCCCAAGAGCTCCCCTCCCCCACTCCTCTCACCCACTCACCTACCCCACTCCCCACTCCCCTCCCATTTCCCTCCCCACTCTCACTTCCCCCACGCCCCTCCTCCACTGCCCTCGTACATTCCCCTCCTCAGTCCACTGCCCTCCGCACTCACCCTCTCCAACACCTCTCCCCCACTCTCTTTCCCCTCCTTAACCCAATTTACTATCCCACCCACTCCATTCACTCACTCCCTTACCCGTCCCCTCCCCATTCCTCTCCCCTTCCACTCCCCACCCCTCCTCTCCCCACTTCTCTCCCCCACTCCTCTCCCCCACTCCTCTCCCCCACTCCTCTCCCCATCCTCTCCCCAACCCTCCACTCGCCCACTCCCCTCCCCCATTTACCTCCCCACTCATCTTCCCACTCATCTCCCATCCCTCAATCGCCTCCCCCACTTTCCTCCTCCACACCCGCTGCCCCCATTGCCCTCCCCTCCGCGACTCCCTTCACCTCTCACATCTCCCTCCCCTCACAGCCCCCTACTCCACTCCGCTTCCTCTCCCACATCTCCCACCGCCCTTCCCTCGCCCACCCCTTCCCAACTCCCCTCCTTTCCCCTACCCCACCTCACACACTCACTCCAATTTTCCCACTCGCCTTCCCCATTCCCTTTTCCTAGTCCCTCCCTAACTCCCACTTCTCTCACCCAGTGCATTCTCCCATTCCCCTCCCCCACTCCCTCACCTCACCCACTCCTCTCCCGCACACCCCTCCAGCAGAACCCTCCCCACCGCAATCCACTCCCACTCCCGTCCCCCACCCCCCGAACTCCCCTCCTCTTCCCCACTCCATTCCCCCACTCCGTTCCCTCTCCGACCCCTCCCTCACTCCTCTCCCCACTCCACTCCCTCACTCCCCTCCCTCCCCAACCCTTACCCCCCAACCCCTCCCTCACGCCCCTCCCCAACTCCCCTCCCCAACACACCTCTCCCACTCCCCTCCACCACTCCCCTCCCCCACTCTTCTGCCAATCTTACCACTCCTCCCCGCCTAGCCACACTCCCTACCCCAACCCCTCCCACACTCCCCTCCTCACCCTCCTCTCCTGCCCAACACCCCAACCCCTCCCCCACTCCCCTCCCCCGCTCCCCTCCCCAATCCCCTCCCCTAACCCCCAACTCTGCGCTCCCCCACTCCTCTCCATCTCTCCCATCTTTGCTCTCTCACTCCCCTCCTAATATCCTTGCCACATCGCCATCCCCCACCCCCCTGCCACATCCCCTACTCCCTCACTCACATCCTCCACGCCACTCCCCACCACCCTCTCCCAATTCCACTCACCCTCCCCCAATCCCACTCCCCTCCCCCCAATCCCACTCACCTTCCCCCAATCCCACGCACCCTCCCCAATACCACTCGCACTCCCCCAAGACCACTCACCCTCTCCCACTCCACTCCCCCACTCCCATCCCCCACTTCCCTCCCTCACCCCCTTCAACACCTATCTCACCACTTCCCTCCCTTCCCCACGCCCCTCATGACTCCCCTCCCCCTTTCCACTTCCCCAATTCACACATTCACTCCCCTCATCCTCCTCACTCACCTCCACCTCCCCTCTCCCATTGCCCTCTCCACTCCCCTCCCCCACTCCCCTCCCCCATTCCCTTCCCCCACCCCCAGTCCCTTTCCCCTCTCCTCCCCAATACCCCATCACCTACCCCCTCCCCTCTCCTCCCCAACAACCTCCCACTTACCCCTCCACTCTCCTCCCCAACACCCCCTCCCCCTCAACTCCCCTCCCCCAATCCCCTCTCCACTCCCCTCCCCCTCCCCCACTACCCTCCCCATTCCCTTCCCCTCCACCTCCCCACCCCCCACCACCACGCTCTTCCCCCTCAACATGCCCACTCTATCCCCCCACTCCCTTCCCTCTCCCCTTCCCCCTTCCCCCTCCCCAATCCCCTACACAACACCCACCCCCTACTTCTCATCGGTTTCCGCCACTCCCCTCCGCCACTCCCATCTTACACTGCCCTCCCCCACTACCCTACACCTCCCCCACTACCCTCCTCGAGTCCCCTTCCCCACTGCCCTGTCCACTCGCCTCCTTTCCCCACTCCACTCCCCTCTCCCCTCCCGCACCACACGTTGCACACTCACCTGCATCTCCCACTTCCCTCCCCCTCCCCACTCCCCTACTCCCCCTCCCCTGCCACTCTCCCCTCCCCTGCCCTTCCCGTCCCACATCCCCCTCCCCACTCCATTCCCAAACTCCCCTTCCCCCTCCACCTCCCCCACTCCAAGCCCCCATTCCCCACCCATCCCCCACTCCACCACTTTCCTCGCTCGCTCCCATCCACCACTACACTCCCCACTCCTCTCTAACCTCCCCTACACCCCTTCACTTACCACACTCTCCCCCTCACATACCCTCTCTCTCCCCCTCACATCCCCTCTCCCTCCCAACAACCCTCCCTCTGCCCCACTCACTCTCCCCCACTCCCCTAACTCCCCTCCCTGTTCCCTGCACTCCATCCCACTGCCCTCCTTTATTCCCTTCCTGCTCCCCCTCTATCACTCCCATCCCCCTCCCCGCCCTTCCCCCTCCCTCCCCACTCTATTCCCCCACTCCCTTCCATCTCCCCTTCCCCCTTCCGCCTTCCCAATCCCTTCCACAACACCCACCCCCATCTTCTCATCGGCCTCCCCCACTCCTCTCCACCATTACCATCTTTCACTACCCTCCCCCAGTACCCTTACCCACTACCCTCCCCCACTACCCCACACCTCCCCCACTACCCTCCGCGAGTCCCCTTCTCCACTGCCCTGTCCACTCCCCTCCTTTCCTCACTCCACTCCCCTCCCTCCCCCTCCCCACCACACTCTGCACACTCACTCCCGTCTCCCATTCCCTACCCCTCCCCACTCCCCCTCTCCCCTACTCCCCTTCCCCTGCATCACTCCCCTTAACTTCTCACATCCCCCTCCTCCACTCACATCCTCACTCCACTCCCCCACTCCAAGACCCCATTCCTCACTCCCTCCCCCACTCCACTACTCTCCTGCCTCACTCCCATCCGCCACTCCACTCCTCACTCCTCTCTCCCCTCCCGTACACCCTTTCACTCACCACCCTCTCCCCCTCACATCCCCTCTCCCTCCCCACAACCCTCCCCCTGCCCCACTCACCCTCCCCCACTCCCCTAACTTTGCACCCCCACTCCCCAACTCCCCTCCCTGTTCCCTGCACCCCACCCCACTTCCCTCCCTTATTCCCTTCCTGCTGCCCCTCTACCACTCCCATCCCCCTCCCTGCCCTTCCCCCTCCCCTTCCCCACTCTATTCCCCCACTCCCTTCCCTCTCCCCTTCTCCCCCTCCCCAATCCCCTCCACCACTCACCTACCCTACTCCTCATTGGCTAACCCCATTTCCCTCCGCCACTCACCTCCCCCACTAACATCCACCTACCCCGTTACCCTCCACGAGTCCCCTTCCCCACATCCCTTCTCCACTGCCCTACCAACTCCCCTCCCTTCCCCACACCCCTCTTCCGTCCCCTAACCAACACTGCAAACTCACTCCCATTTCCCACTCCACTCTCACTGCCACCTTGCACATTCCTCTCCCTGCTCCCCTCACCCTCCCCTGCCCAGTCCCCTCCCCTACTCCCCTCCCCAACCCCCTGCACTCCCCTCCCACACTCCCCACTCTCCTCCCTCACTCGCATCCTCCACTCTAGTTCCTGCTCCTCTCTCCCGTCCCCTTTACTGCCCACTCACCACCCTCTCCCCTCACACTCCCTCTCACTCCCCACTACCCTCCCCAATCCCACTCACCCTCCCCCACTCTCCCTCCCCCGTGCCCCTTCTGCTCTGCCCTCCCCCTCCCTCACGCCCCATCCCCAATCCCTTCCCCCACACCTTTCCCCCAGTCCCATCAACCCTTCCCTCCCCTTCCCCCTCACGCAACACCCCCTCCTACACTCCCCAGCACATCCTCACTCCTCTTCTGCCTCCCTTCCCCTACCCCCAACCTCCACTACCCTCCCCCACACCCCTCCCCACTCCCCTCCCCCACTGCCCACCCCCATTCCGCTCCCCGCACCCCTCCGTCCTCCCCTCCCGTCTCCCACTCCCCTTCCCCTCCCCCACTCCCCTCCCACACTTCTGTCCCCTATTACCCTCACCCACACCGCTCCCCCTCCCCCTCCTTCATTCCGCTTCACCACTCCCCCACTCTCCTCCCTCACTCCCATCCTCCACTCCACTCCCAACTCCACTCTCCCCTACCGTACACTTCCCACTCACCTCCTTTTCCCCCGCACACTCCTTCTCCTTCCCCACTCCCATCCCCGAATCCCACTGCCCCTCCCCCACTCACATCACCCTCCCCTCCCTCACTCCCCGCTCCACTACCGCACTCCCCTCCCCCACTCCACTTCTCAACTCTCGTCCCTCACTTCCATCCTTCACTCCCCTCCCCACTCCCCTCATCCACACCCCTCACCTACTCCGCTCACCCCTCCCCCACTCCTCACTCTCCACTCCCCTCCCCCACTTGCCTATCTGCCTCGCCCACTCCATCTCCCCCACTCCCCTCCACAACTCCCCCTCCCTCACTCCCCTCCCCAATCCCCTCCCCACCACCCTCCCCCACTCCTCTCCCACAATCCGCTCCTCACACCCCACTCCACTCCCCACTCCCCGACTCCTCACTCCCCACTCCCCGACTCCTCACTCCCCACTCCCCCACTCACCTCTCCCCCACTCTCCACTCCTCACTCTCCACTCCACTCCCCACTCCTCACTCCCCTCTCCCACTCCCCTCACCGACTTACCACTCCCCTCCCCAACTACCCAATCCCCAATTCCCTCCCGCACTGCTCACTCCCCTCCCCCACTCCTCACTCCCCTCCCACAAACCCCACTCCCCTCACCCACTCCCCACTCCCCTCCCCCACTCCCAACACCCCTCCCCACACCCCACTCCTCACTCCCCTCTCCACTCCCCCACTCCCTACTACCCACTTTTCACTCCACTCCCCCACTCCCCACTTCTCACTCCCCACTTCTCACTCCCCACTTCTCACTCCCCACTCAACTCCCCACTCCCAACTCCCCACTCTTCACTCCCCACTCCTCACTCCCCAATCCACTCACTACTCCTCACTCCCCACACCATTCCCCACTCCCCCACTGCCCACTACTCACTCCCCACTCTACTCCTCACTCTCCACTCCCCTCACACACTCCCCTCTCAACCATCCCTTCCCCAACCACACTCCCCACTCCTCACTCCACTCCCCACTCCATCACTCCCCACTCCTCTCTCCCCACATCACGCCCCACTACCCCACTGCCCACTCCTCACTCCCAACTCCACTTCCAACTCCACACTCCCCTCCCTACTCCTCATTCATGTCACCCACTCACCACTCCGCACCCCCACACCCCACCCCCCACACCCACTCCCCACTCCACATTCCCTCCCCGACTCCTCACTCCCCTCCCCCACTCAACACTCCCATCACCCACCCCCACCCCCACACCCCGCAACGCTCCTCCACACCCCACTCCTCACTCCCCACTCCACTCCCCCACACCCACTCCCCTCCCCCAGTCCTCACTCCACTCCCCCATTCTCCACTACCCACTTCCATCCCCCACTCTCCACTCCAGACTCAATTTCCCCCACTCCCCACTCCCCTATCCCACTCTAAACTCTCGTCCACCACTCCCCTCTCCCACTCTCCACTCCTCTCCCCCACCCCCCCTCCCCCACTTCCCACCCCCACTCCTCATTGCCCTCCTTACCTCTCCCCACAACCACACCCACACACAATCCTTTCCCCACTCTCACTCCTGCGCTCCCAACTCACCTCCCCACTCCCCACCCCCACTCCCCATCCTCACTCCCTTCCCAAGTCACATTCCCACTCTCCCACCCCCACTCCTCCTCCTCACGCCCCTCCCCCACTCCCCCTCCTCACTCCCCCCTCCATTCCCCCACTCCCTTCCCCCACTCCCTTCCCCCACTCCACTCCCCCACTCCCCTCCCCAACTCCCCACTCACCTCCTCCAATCCCCACTCCTCACTCCACACTCACATACAACACACTCCAACTCCCCTCCCCAACTCCCAATTCCCCCACCCCTCTCACTCCCCACTCCCCACTCCCCTCCTCTACTCCCCTCCTCCACTCTTCCACTCCCAACTGACCTCCCGCATGTCCCACACCCCTCCCCCAAAGCCCTCCCACTCCCCCTCTCTCCTCCCACTCAACAACTCTCCCCTCCCCTCCCCCACTCCACAACTCTCCCCACCCCTCCCCAACTTGCCTCCTCTCCCCTCCCCTCCCCCACACGCCTCCTCTCCCCTCCCCTCACCCACTCGCCTCCTCTCCCCTCCCCTCCCACACTTGCCTCCTCCCTCCTCCACCACTACGCCTCCTCTCCCCTCCCCTCCCCCACTCCCCACTCCCGACTCAATTCCACCACTTCCCACTCTCCACTCTCGTCCCCCAATCTCCACTCCCGTACACCCCTCCCCCAGTCCTTTCATCACTCCACTTTTCACTCCCCTATCCCTCACCCCTCCTCCACTCACCTCGACCTCTCCCGTCCACTCCCCTCCCCATACCCACTCCATTTCCCCTATTCCTCACCCCTCACACACTCCCCTCCCCTCTCACCTCCACTCCCCTCTCCACTCCTCTTCCCACTTCGCTCCCCCACTCCCCTCCCAACTCCCCTCCTCTCCCATCCCCCACTCCCCTCCCCCACTGCCCTCCCCCACTCTCCACTCCTCACTCCAACTGCCCTTCGCCACAAGTCTGGATTGAATTGGCTCTTTCCTGGTGTGTGAGTGGGACTCAGTACCACTCCAGCTGTTATTAAGTACTTTAGATAGGTCAGTTTTTGTCCAGTGTGTGCAGGAGGGTTTTTTGACACAGTATGTAGACAGGCCAACCAGGGGCGATGCCACATTGGATTTGGTACTGGGAAATGAACCCGGCCAGGTGAGAGATTTAGATGTAGGTGAGCACTTTGGTGATAGTGATCACAATTCGGTTAGGTTTACGTTAGCGATGGGCAGGGACAGGTATATACCGCAGGGCAAAAATTATAGCTGGGGGAAAGGAAATTATGATGCGATTAGGCAGGATTTAGGATGCGTAGGATGGGGAAGGAAACTGCAGGGGATGGGAACAATCGAAATGTGGAGCTTATTCAAGGAGCAGCTACTGTGTGTCCTTGATAAGTATGTACCTGTGAGGCAAGGAGGAAGTTGTCGAGCGAGGGAGCCGTGGTTTACTGAAGAAGTTGAAGCGCTTATCAAGAGGAAGAAGAAGGCTTATGTTAGGATGAGACGTGAAGGCTCATTTAGGGCGCTTGAGAGTTACAAGCTAGCCAGGAAGGATCTAAAGGGAGGGCTAAGAAGAGCAAGGAGAGGACACGAGAAGTCATTGGCGGATAGGATCAGGGAAAAACTTAAGGCTTTCTATAGCTATATCAGGAATAAAAGAATGACTAGAGTTAGATTAGGGCCAATCAAGGATAGTAGTGGGAAGTTGTGTGTGGAATCAGAGGAGATAGGGGAAGCGTTAAATGAATATTTTGCGTCAGTATTTACAGTAGAGAATGAAAATCTTGTTGAGGAGAATACTGAGATTCAGGCTACTAGGCTAGATGGGATTGAGGTTCACAAGGAGGAGGTGTTAGCAATTTTGGAAAGTGTGAAAATAGATAAGTCCCCTGGGCCAGATGGGATTTATCCTAGGATTCTCTGGGAAGCTAGGCAGGAGATTGCAGAGCCTTTGTCCTTGATCTTTATGTCGTCATTGTCGACAGGAATAGTGCCGGAAGACTGGAGGATAGCAAATGTTGTCCCCTTGTTCAAGAAGGGGAGTAGAGACAGCCCTGGTAATTATAGACCTGTGAGCCTTACTTCGGTTGTGGGTAAAATGTCGGAAAAGGTTATAAGAGACTGTTTTTATAATCATCTGGAGAAGAATAAGCTCATTAGCGATAGTCAGCACGGTTTTGTGAAGGGTAGGTCGTGCCTCAGAAACCTCATTGAGTTTTTTGAGAAGGTGACCAAACAGGTGGATGAGGGTAAAGCCGTGGATGTGGTGTATATGGATTTCAGTAAGGCGTTTGATAAGGTTCCCCACGGTAGGCGATTGCAGAAAATACGGAGGTATGGGGTTGAAGGTGATTTAGAGCTTTGGATCAGAAATTGGCTAGCTGAAAGAAGACAGAGGGTGGTGGTTGATGGCAAATGTTCATCCTGGAGTTTAGTTACTAGTGGTGTACCGCAAGGATCTGTTTTGGGGCGACTACTGTTTGTCATTTTTATAAATGACCTGGAAGAGGGTGTAGAAGGGTGGGTTAGTAAATTTGCGGATGACACGAAGGTCTGTGGAGTTGTGGATAGTGCCGAAGGATGTTGTAGGTTACAGAGGGTCATAGATAGGCTGCAGTGCTGGGCTGAGAGATGGCAAATGGAGTTTAATGCGGAAAAGTGCGAGGTGATTCACTTTGGAAGGAGTAACAGGAATGCAGAGTACTGGGCTAATGGGAAGATTCTTGGGAGTGTAGATGAACAGAGAGCTCTTGGTGTCCATGTGCATAAATTCCTGAAGGTTGCTCCCCAGGTTAATAGGGCTGTTAAGAAGGCATATGGTGTGTTAGCTTTTATTAGTAGGGGGATCGAGTTTCGGAGCCACGAGGTCATGCTGCAGTTGTACAAAACTCTGGTGCGGCCGCACCTGGAGTATTGCGTGCAGTTCTGGTCACCGCATTATAGGAAGGATGTGGAAGCTTTGGAAAGGGTGCAGAGGAGATTTACTAGGATGTTGCTTGGTATGGAGGGAAGGTCTTACGAGGAAAGGCTGAGGGACTTGAGGTTGTTTTCGTTGGAGAGAAGGAGGAGGAGAGGTGACTTAATAGAGACATATAAGATAATCAGAGGGTTAGATAGGGTGGATAGTGAGAGCCTTTTTCCTCGGATGGTGATGACAAACACGAGGGGACATAGCTTTAAGTTGAGGGGTGATAGATATCGGACAGATGTTAGAGGTAGTTTCTTTACTCAGAGAGTAGTAAGGGCGTGGAAAGCCCTGCCTGCAGCAGTAGTAGATACGCCAACGTTTAGGGCATTTAAGTGGTCATTGGATAGACATATGGATGAAAATGGAATAGTGTAGGTCAGATGGTTTCACAGGTCGGCGCAACATCGAGGGCCGAAGGGCCTGTACTGCGCTGTAATGTTCTAATTCTAAATTCGATTAGTGGTCTGGGTAGAATTGGCTCATTCCTGGTGGGTGAGTGGGGTTCAGTACCACTCCAGCCGGTATTAATAGAGGCCTGTATTGAATTGGCTCATTCCTGGTGTGTGAGTGGGACTCAGTACCACCCCATCTGTTATTAATAGTGGTCTGGGTAGAATTGGCTCATTCCTGGTGTGTGAGTGGGACTCAGTACCACTCCAGCTGGTATTAATAGTGGTCTGGGTAGAATTGGCTCATTCCTGGTGGGTGAGTGGGGTTCAGTACCACTCCAGCCGTATTAATAGAAGCCTGTATTGAATTGGCTCATTCCTGGTGTGTGAGTGGGAATCAGTACCACCCCATCTGTTATTAATAGTGGTCTGGGTAGAATTGGCTCATTCCTGGTGGGTGAGTGGGGTTCAGTACCACTCCAGCTGGTATGAATAGAGGTCTGGATTGAATTGGCTCATTCATGGTGTGTGAGTGGGAATCAGTACCACCCCATCTGTTATTAATAGTGGTCTGGGTAGAATTGGCTCATTCCTGGTGGGTGAGTGGGGTTCAGTACCACTCCAGCCGGTATTAATAGAAGCCTGTATTGAATTGGCTCATTCCTGGTGTGTGAGTGGGACTCAGTACCACCCCATCTGTTATTAATAGTGGTCTGGGTAGAATTGGCTCATTCCTGGTGGGTGAGTGGGGTTCAGTACCACTCCAGCCGGTATTAATAGAGGTCTGGATTGAATTGGCTCTTTCCTGGTAGGTGAGTGGGGCGGCTCAGTACCACTCCAGCTGGTATTGATTGATGTTTGGAATGAACTGTCCCTTTCCTGGTGTGTGAGTGGGACACTGTGCCAGATCACCCGGAGTTAATAGGGTCCTGGAATGAACTGTGTGTTCTCTGCTGTGTGAGTGGGATTCTGTCCCACTCCAAATGTTACTAATAGAGGCCTGCATTTAATTGGCTCTTTCCGGGTGTGTGATTGGGGCTCAGAACCACTCCAGCTGGTATGAAAAGAGGTCTGGATTGAATTGGCTCTTTTTGGTGTGTGAGTGGGACTCGGTACCACTCCAGCTGGTATTAATAGCGGCCTGGATTGAATTGGTTGCTGCTGGTTCCTGAGGGGGGCTCAGTACCATCCTGCTGGTATTAATAGAGGTCTGGATGGAATTGTCTCTTTCCTGGTGTGTCCGTGAGAATCAGTACCATCCTGCTGGTATTAATAGAGGTCTGGATGGAATTGTCTCTTTCCTGGTGTGTCCGTGAGAATCAGTACCATTCCAGCTGGTATTAATAGAGGCCTGGAATGAATTGGCTCCTTCTGTTGTGTGAGTGCGACACAGTGCCAGATCACCCGGGGTTAATAGAGTCCTGGAATGAACTGTCTCTTCTCAGCTGTGTGAGTGGGACTCAGTCCCACTCCAAATGTTATTAATAGAGGCCTGCAATGAATTGGCTCTTTACTGTTGTGTGAGTGGGACTCAGTACCACTCCAGCTGGTATGAATAGATGCCTGGATTGAATTGGCTCTTTCCTGGAGTGTGAGTGGTGCTCAGTACCACTCCAGCTGGTATTAAAAGAGGTTTGGATTGAATTGGCTCTTTCATGGTGTTTGAGTGAGACTCAGTACCTCTCCAGCTGGTAGTAACAGAGGTTTGGATTGAATTGGCTCTTTCCTGGTGTGTGAGTGGGACACAGTGCCAGTACACCCGGTGTTAAAAGAGTCATGGAATGAACTGTCTCTTCTCTGCTGTGTGAGTGGGACTCAGCACCACTCCAAATGTTATTAATAGAGGCCTGCATTGAATTGTCTCTTTCCTGGTGTGTGAGTGGGACTCAGAACCACTCCAGCTGGTATTAATAGAGGTCGGGATTGAATTGGCTCTTTCCTGGTGTGTGAGTGGGACTCAGAACCACTCCAGCTGGTATGAATAGAGGTCTGGATTGAATTGGCTCTTTCCTGGTGTGTGAGTGGGGATCTCTACCACTCCAGCTGGTATTAACAGAGGCCTGGATTGAATTGGCTCTTTCTGGTGTGTGTGTGTGGCTCAGTACCACTCCAACTGGTATTAATAGAGGCCTGGAATGAACTGTTCTTTTCCTGCTGTGTGAGTGGGACTCAGTCGCACTTCAGCTAGTATTATAGATGTCTGGATTGAATTGTCTCTTTCCTTGTGCGTGAGTGGGACTCAGTCGCACTCCAGCTGGTATGAATAGAGGTCTGGATTGAATTGGCTGTTTCCTGGTTTGAGAGTGGGACTCAGTACCTCTCCAGCTAGTATTAATAGAGGCCTGAATTGAATTGGCTCTTTCCTGGTTTGAGAGTGTGACTCAGTACCACTCCAGCTAGTATTAATAGAGGCCTGAATTGAATTGGCTCTTTCCTGGTTTGTGAGTGGGACTCGGTACCACTCCAGCTAGTATTAATAGAGGCCTGAATTGAATTGGCTCTTTCCTGGTTTGTGAGTGGGACTCAGTACCACTCCAGCTGTTATTAATAGAGGCCCAGATTGAATTGCCTCTTTCTGGTGTGTGAGTGGGTCTCAGTACCACTCCAAATGGTATTAATAGAGGCCTGGAATGAACTGCCCTTTCCTGGTTTGTGAGTGGGACTCAGTACCCCTCCAGCTAGTATTAATAGTGGCCTGGATTGTATTGGCTCTTTCTGGTGTCTGCGTGGGGCTCAGAACCATTCCTGCTGGTATTAATTGAGGTCTGGATTGAATTGGCGCTTTCCTGGTGTGTGAGTGGGGGTTAATTCCATTCCAGCTGGTATTTATAGAGGCCTAGATTGAATTGGCCGTTTCCTGGTGTGTGACTGGGGCTCATAACCACTCCAGCTGGTATTAATAGAAGCCTGGAATGAACTGTCCCTTTCCTGCTGTGTGAATGGGACTCAGTCGCACTGCAGCTTGTATTATTGAGGTCTGGATTGAATTGGAACTTTCCTGGCGTGTGAGTGGGGCTCAGAACCACTCCAGCTGGGATTGAAAGAGGTCAGGACTGAATTCGCTCTTTCCGGGTGTGTGAATGGGGTTCAGTATCAGTCCAGCTGCTTTCTTGGAGTTCTGGATTGAATTTGCTCTTTCCTGGTGTGTGAGGGGGCTCAGTACCATTCCAGCTGGTATTAACAGAGGCCTGGATTGAATTGGCTCTTTCTGGTGTGATTGTGTGGGGCTCAGGACCACTCCAACTGGTTAAATAGAGGCCTGGAATGAACAGTCCCTTTCCTGCTGCGTGTGTGGGACTCAGTCGCACTCCAGCTGGTATGAATAGAGGCCTGGATTGAATTGGCTCTTTCTGGTGTGATTGTGTGGGGCTCAGGACCGCTCCAACTGGTTAAATAGAGTCCTGGAATGAACTGTCCCTTTCCTGCTGTGTGTGTGGGACTCAGTCGCACTCCAGCTGGTATGAATAGAGGTCTGGATTGAATTGGCTGTTTCCTGGTGTGTGAGTGTGACTAAGGGGAAGAGCAGGCAGGGAGCAGATGATGAATGTAAAGGGACTGGTGGTCTGAGGTGCATTTGTTTTAATGCAAGAAGTGTAGTAGGTAAGGCAGATAAACTTAGGGCTTTGATTAGTACCCGGGAGTATGATGTTATTGCTATTACTGAGACTTGGTTGAGGGAAGGGCATGATTCGCAACTAAATATCCCAGGATATCGATGCTTCAGGCGGGATAGAGAGGGAGGTAAAAGGGGTGGAGGAGTTCCATTACTGGTCAAAGAGGATATCACAGCTGTGCTGAAGGAGGGCACTATGGAGGACTCGAGCAGTGAGGCAATATGGATAGAACTCAGAAATAGGAAGGGTGCGGTAACAATGTTGGGGCTTTACTACAGGCCTCCCAACAGCGAGCGTGAGATAGAGGTACAAATATGTAAACAGATTATGGAAAGATGTAGGAGCAACAGGGTGGTGGTGATAGGAGATTTTAATTTTCCCAACATTGACTGGGATTCACTTAGTGTTAGAGGTCTCGATGGAGCAGAATTTGTAAGGAGCATCCAGGAGGGTTTTCTAGAGCAGTATGTAAATAGTCCAACTCGGGAAGGGGCCATACTGGACCTGGTGTTGGGGAATGAGCCCGGTCAGGTGGTTGAAGTTTCAGTAGGGGACTACTTTGGGAATAGTGATCACAATTCCGTAAGCTTTAAAATACTCAAGGACAAAGACGAGAGTGGTCCTGAAGGAAGAGTGCTAAATTGGGGGAAGGCCAACTATACCAAAATTCGGCAGGAGCTGGGAAATATAGATTGGGAGCAGCTGTTTGAAGGTAAATCCACATGTGATATGTGGGAGGCTTTGAAAGAGAGTTTGATTAGCGTTCAGGAGAGACATGTTCCTGTGAAAATGAGGGATAGAAATGGCAAGATTAGGGAACCATGGATGACAGGTGAAATTGTGAGACTAGCTAAGAGGAAAAAGGAAGCATACATAAGGTGTAGGCGGCTGATGAAAGACGAAGCTTTGAAAGAATATCGGGAATGTCGGACCAATCTGAAACGAGGAATTAAGAGGGCTAAAAGCGGTCTTGAAATATCTTCAGCAAACAGGGTTAAGGAAAATCCCAAAGCCTTTTATTCATATATAAGGAGAAAGAGGGTAACTAGAGAAAGGATTGGCCCACTAAAGGACAAAGGAGGAATGTTATGCTTGGAGTCAGAGAAAATGGGTGAGATTCTAAACGAGTACTTTGCATCGGTATTCACCGAGGAGAGGGACATGATGGATGTTGAGGTTAGGAACAGATGTTTGATTACTCTAGGTCAAGTCGGCATAAGGAGGGAGAAAGTGTTGGGTATTCTAAAGGGCATTAAGGTGGACAAGTCCCCAGGTCCGGATGGGATCTATCCCAGTTTACTGAGGGAAGCGAGAGAGGAAATAGCTGGGGCCTTAACAGATATCTTTGCAGCATCCTTAAACACGGGTGAGGTCCCGGAGGACTGGAGAATTGCTAATGTTGTCCCCTTGTTTAAGAAGGGTAGCAGGGAAAATCCAGGTAATTATAGACCAGTGAGCCTGACGTCAGTGGTAGGGAAGCTGCTGGAGAAGAAACTGAGGGATAGGATCTATTCCCATTTGGAAGAAAATGGGCTTATCAGTGATAGGCAACATGGTTTTGTGCAGGGAAGGTCATGTCTTACCAACTTAATAGAATTCTTTGAGGAAGTGGCAAAGTTGATTGATGAGGGAAGGGCTGTCGATGTCATATACATGGACTTCAGTAAGGCGTTTGATAAGGTTCCCCATGGCAGGCTGATGAAGAAAGTGAAGGCGCATGGGGTCCAAGGTGTACTAGCTAGATGGATAAAGAACTGGCTGGGCAACAGGTGACAGAGTGTAGCAGTGGAAGGGAGTTTCTCAAAATGGAGACGTGTGACCAGTGGTGTTCCACAGGGATCCGTGCTGGGACCACTGTTGTTTGTGATATACATTAATGATTTGGAGGAAAGTATAGGTGGACTGATTAGCAAGTTTGCAGACGACACTAAGATTGGTGGAGTAGCAGATAGTGAAGGGGACTGTCAGAGAATACAGCAGAATATAGATAGATTGGAGAGTTGGGCAGAGAAATGGCAGATGTAGTTCAATCAGGGCAAATGCGAGGTGATGCATTTTGGAAGATCCAATTCAAGAGTGAACTATACAGTAAATAGAAAAGTCCTGGGGAAAATTGATGTACAGAGAGATTTGGGTGTTCAGGTCCATTGTTCCCTGAAGGTGGCAACGCAGGTAAATAGAGTGGTCAAGAAGGCAGACGGCATGCTTTCCTTCATCGGACGGGGTATTGAGTACAAGAGTTGGCAGGTCATGTTACAGTTGGATAGGATTTTGGTTCGGTCACATTTGGAATACTGCTTGCAGTTCTGGTCGCCACATTACCAAAATGATGTGGATGCTTTGGAGAGGGTGCAGAGGAGGTTCACCAGGATGTTGCCTGGTATGGAGGGCGCTAGCTATGAAGAGAGGTTGAGTCGATTAGGATTATTTTCATTAGAAAGACGGAGGTTGAGGGCGGGACCTGATTGAAGTGTACAAAATCATGAGAGGTATAGACAGGGTGGATAGCAAGAGGCTTTTTCCCAGAGTGGGGGATTCAATTACTAGAGGACACGAGTTCAAAGTGAAAGGGGAAAAGTTTAGGGGGGATATGCGTGGAAAGTTCTTTACGCAGAGGGTGGTGGGTGCCTGGAACGCGTTGCCAGCGGAGGTGGTAGATGCGGGCACGATGGCGTCTTTTAAGATGTATCGAGACAGATACATGAATGGGCAGGAAGAAAAGAGATACAGACCCTTAGAAAATAGGCGACATGTTTAGATAGAGGATCTGGATCGGCGCAGGCTTGGAGGGCCGAAGGGCCTGTTCCTGTGCTGTAATTGTCTTTGTTCTTTGTTCTTTGTTGTTTGAGTACCACTCCAGCTGCTATTAATGGAGGTCTGGATCGAACTGGCACTTTCCTGGTGTGTGAGTGGGGATCAGTACAACTCCAGCTGATATTAATAGAGGCCTGGAATGAACTGTCCCTTTCCTGCTGTGTGAGTGGGACTCAGTCGCACTCCAGCTGGTATTACAGAGGTCTGGATTCAATTGGCTCTTTCCTGGTGTGTGAGTGGGGTTCAGTACCACTCCAGCTGCTATTAATGGAGGTCTGGATCGAATTGGCACTTTCCTGATGTGAGTGGGGATCATTTCAACTCCAGCTTGTATTAATAGAGGCCTGGAATGAACTGTCACTTTCCTGCTGTGTGAGTGGGACTCAGTCGCACTCCAGCTGTTATTAATGGAGGCCTGGAATGAACTGTCCCTTTCCGGCTGTGTGAGTGGGACTCTGTCGCACTCCAGCTGGTATTAAAGAGGTCTGAATTGAATTGGCTCTTTCGTGGTGTGTCAGTGGGACTCAGTACCACTCCAGCTGGTATGAATTAGTGGTCTGGATTCAATTGGCTCTTTCCTGGTGCGTGAGTGGGGTTCAGTACTACTCCAGCTGGTATGAATAAAGGTCTGGATTGAATTCTCTCTTCCCTGGTGTGTGAGTGGGGCTCAGTACCTCTCCAGCTGGTATTAAGAGGTCTGGATTGAATGGGCCTCTTTCCTGGTGTCTGAGTGATCCTCAGTCCCACTCCAGCTGGTATTAATAGAAGTTTGGATTGATTTGGCTCTGTCCTGGTTTGTGAGTGGAACTCAGTATCACTCCAGCTGGTATGAATAGCGGCCTGAATTGAATTGGCTCTTTCCTGGGGTGTGAGTGGGTCTCAGTATCACTCCAGCTGGTATTAATAGAGGCCTGGAATGAACTGACACCGTCATGGCGTGTGAGAGGGAGTCAGACGCACACCAGCTGCTATTATGGAGGTCAGGATTGAATTGGCTCTTTCTGGAGTGTGAGATGGAGTTAATTCCACTCCAGCTGGTATGAATAGTGGCCTGAATTGAATTGGCACTTTCCTGGTTTGTGAGTGGGACTCAGTACCACTCCAGCTCGAATTGATGGAGGCCTGAATTGAATTGGCTCTTTCCTGGTTCGTGAGTGGGACTCAGTACCACTCCAGCTGGTATTAATAGAGGCCTGCAATGAACTGACCCCTTCATGGCGTGTGAGAGGGACTCAGACGCACACCAGCTGCTATTATCGAGGTCAGGATTGAATTGGCTGTTTCTGGTGTGTGTGATGGAGTTAATTCCACTCCAGCTGGTATTAATAGAGGCCTGGAATGAACTGCCCTTTCCTGGTTTGTGAGTGGGACTCAGTACCCCTCCAGCTGGTATTAATAGAGGCCTGGATTGAATTGGATCTTTCTGGTGTCTGCGTGGGGCTCAGTACCACTCCAGCTGGTATTAATAGAGGCCTGCAATGAACTTACCCCTTCATGGCGTGTGAGTGGGACTTAGACGCACACCAGCTGGTATCATAGAGGTCAGGATTGAATTGGCTGTTTCTGGTGTGTGTGATGGAGTTAATTCCACTCCAGCTCGTATTAATAGAGGCCTAGATTGAATTGGCCGTTTCCTGGTGTGTGACTGGGGCTCAGAACCACTCCAGCTGGGATTAATAGAAGCCTGGAATGAACTGTCCCTTTCCTGCTGTGTGAGTGGGACTCAGTCGCACTGCAGCTGGTATTATAGAGGTTTGTATTGAATTGGCACTTTCCTGGTGTGTGAGTGGGGCTCAGAACCACTCCAGCTGGGATTGAAACAGGTCTGGACTGAATTCGCTCTTTCTGGGTGAGTGAATGTGGTTCAGTACCAGTCCAGCTGCTTTTCATGGAGGTCTGGTTGGAAGCTGCTCTTTACTGGAGTGTGAGGGGGCTCAGTACCATTCCAGCTGGTATTAATAGAGGCCTGGATTGAATTGGCTCTTTCTGGTCTGTGTGTGGGGCTCAGTACCATTACAACTGGTTAAATAGAAGCCTGGAATGAACTGTCCCTTTCCTGCTCTGTGTGTGGGACTCAGTCGCACTTCAGCTAGTATTATAGAGGTCTGGACTGGATTGGCTCTTTCTGGGTGGGTGAATGGGGCTCAGTACCACTCCAGATGGTATTAATAGAGGCCTGGATTGAGTTAGCCACTTCCTGGTGTGTGAGTGGGGCTCAGTTCCACTCCTTCTGCTATTAATAGAGACATGGATTGAATTGGCTCTTTTTTGGTGAGTGATTGTGGATTAGTGCCACTCCTGCTGGTATTAAAAGAGGCCTGAATTGAATTGTCTCTTTCCTGCTGTGTGAGTGAGACTCAGTACCACTTCAGCTGGTATTATAGAGGTCTGGATTGAATTGGCTCTTAACTGATGTGTGAGTGGGACTCAGTACCACTCCAGCTGGTATTAATAGAGGTCGGGATTGAATTGGCTCTTTCCTGGTGTGTGAGTGGGATTCAGTACCACTCCATCTGGTATTAATAGAGGTCGGGATTGAATTGGCTCTTAACTGGTGTGTGAGTGGGGCTCAGTACCATTCCAGCTGGTATTAATAGGGTTGGGATTGAATTGGCTGTTTCCTGGTGTGTGAGTGGGAGTTAATTCCACTCCAGATGGTATGAATAGTGGCCTGGAATGAACTGTCCCTTTCCTGCTGTGTGTGTGGGACTCAGTCGCACTTCAGCTGGTATTATAGAGGTCTGGATTGAATTGGCTCTTAACTGATGTGTGAGTGGGACTCAGTACCACTCCAGCTGGTATTAATAGAGGTCGGGATTGAATTGGCTCTTTCCTGGTGTGTGAGTGGGACTCAGTACCATTCCAGCTGGTATTAATAGGGTTGGGATTGAATTGGCTCTTTTCTGGTGTGTGTGGGACTCAGTACCACTCCAGCTGGTATTAATAGAGGCCTGGATTGAGTTAGCCACTTCCTGGTGTGTGAGCGGGGCTCAGTTCCACTCTTTCTGCTATTAATAGAGACATGGATTGAATTGGCTCTTTTTTGGTGAGTGAGTGGGGATTAGTGCCACTCCTGCTGGTATTAAAAGAGGCCTGAATTGAATTGTCTCCTTCCTGGTGTGTGAGTGAGACTCAGTACCACTCCAGCTGGTATTAATAGAGGCCTGGATTGAATTGGCTCTTTGCTGCGGAGTGAGTGGGGTTCCGTACCACTCCAGCTGGTATTAATAGAGATCTGGTTGAATTTCCTCTTTCCTGGTGTGTGAGTGGGAATCAGAACCACTCCAGCTGGTATTAATAGAGGCTTGGATTGAATTGGCTCTTGCTGGTGCCTGAGGGGGGCGCAGTACCATCCTGCTGGTATTATTAGAGCTCTGGATGGAATGGTCTCTTTCCTGGTGTGTCCGTGAGAATCAGTATCACTCCAGCTGGTATTAATAGAGGTCTGGATGGAATTGTCTCTTTCCTGGTGCGTCCGTGAGTATCAGTATCACTCCAGCTGGTATTAATAGAGGCCTAGAATGAATTGTCTCTTTCCTGGAGAGTGAGTGGTGCTCAGTGCCACTCCAGCTGGTATTAATAGAGGTCTGGATTGAATTGGCTCTTTTCTGTTGTGTGAGAGGGACTCAGTACCACTCCAAATGTTATTAATAGAGGCCTGCATTGAATTGTCTCTTTCCTGGTGTGTGAGTGGGGCTCAGTACCACTCCAGCTGGTATTAATAGATGTCTGGATTGAATTGGCTGTTTCCTGGTGTGTGACTGAGTCTCAGTACCTCTCCAGCTGGTATTAATAGAGGCCTGGATTGAACTGGCCCTTTCTCGTGTGTGAGTGGGACTCAGTCGCAGTTCAGCTGGTATTATAGATGTCTAGATTGAATTGTCTGTTTCCTGGTGTGTGAGTGGGGCTCAGTATCACTCCAGCTGGTATTAATAGATGTCTGGATTGAATTGGCTCTTTCCTGCAGTGTGCATGAGACTCAGTACCACTCCAGCTGGTATTAATAGAGGCCTGGATTGAATTAGCTCTTTCCTGGTGTGTGAGTGGGACTCATGCCACTCCAACTGGTATTAATAGAGATCTGTATTGAATTGGCTCTTTCCTGGTGTGTGAGTGGGACTCAGTACCACTCCAGCTGGTATTAATAGAGGCCTGGATTGAATTGGCTCTTTGCTGGGGAGTGAGTGGGGATCTGTACCACTCCAGCTGGTATCAATAGCGGTCTGGTTTCAATTGGCTCTTTCCTGGTGTGTGAGTGGGAATCAGAACCACTCCAGCTGGTATTAATGGAGGCCTGGATTGAATTGTCTCTTTCCTGGTGTGTGAGTGGGACTCAGTCGCACTTCAGCTGGTATTATAGATGTCTGGATTGAACTGGCACTTTCATGGTGTGTGAGTGGGAGTTAATTCCACTCCAGCTGGTATTAATAGAGGTCTGGATTGAATTGGCTCTTTCCTGGTGTGTGAGTGGGTCTCAGTACCACTCCAGCTAGTATTAATGGAGGCCTGAATTGAATTGGCTCTTTCCCGGTTTGTGCGCGGGACTCAGTACCACTCCAGCTGGCATTAATAGAGGCCTGGATTGAATTGCCTCTTTCTGGTGTGTGAGTGGGACTCAGTACCAATCCAGATGGTATTAATAGAGGCCTGGAGTGAACTGTCCCTTTCCTGGTTTGTGAGTGGGACTCAGTACCCCTCCAGCTGGTATTAATAGAGGCTTGGGTTGAATTGGCTCTTTCTGATGTGTAAGTGGGGCTCAGTGCCATTCCAGCTGGTATTAATAGAGGTCTGGATTGAATTAGCTCTTTCCTGGTGTGTGAGTGGGAGTTAACTCCACTCCAGCTGGTATTATTCGAGGCCTAGATTGAATTGGCTGTTTCCTGGTGTTTGACCGGGGCTCAGAACCACTCCAGCTGGGATTAATAGAGGACGGGAATGAACTGTCCCTTTCCTGCTGTGTGAGTGGGACTCAGTCGCACTCCAACTGGTATTATAGAGGTCTGGATTGAATTGGCACTTTCCTGGTGTGTGAGTGGGGCTCAGAACCACTCCAACTGGTATTAATAGAGGCCTGGATTGAATTGGCTCTTTCTGGTGTGTGTGTGTGGGGCTCAGTACCACTCCAACTGGTTAAATAGAGGCCAGGAATGAACTGTCCCTTTCCTGCTATGTGTGTGGGACTCAGTCGCACTTCAGCTGGTATTATAGAGGTCTGGATTGAATTGGCTGTTTCCAGGTGTGCGAGTGGGAGTTAATGCCACTCCAGCTGGTATTAATAGAGGCCTGGAATGACCTGTCCCTTTCTTGCTGTGTGAGTGGGTCTCAGTCGCACTCCAGCTGGTATTACAGAGGTCTGGATTGAATTGCCTCTTTCCTGGTGTGTGAGTGGGGTTCAGTACAACTCCAGCTGGTATTAATAGAGGTCTGGATTGAATTCTCTCTTCCCTGCTGTGTGAGTGGGGCTCAGTACCTCTCCGGCTGGTATTAATAAGAGGTCTGAATTGAATGTGCCTCTTTCCTGGTGTCTGAGTGATCCTCAGACGCACACCAGCTGGTATTATAGAGGTCAGGATTGAATTGGCTCTTTCTGGTTTGTGAGTGGGACTCAGTGCCACTCCAGCTCGTATTAATAGAGGCCTGAATTGAATTGGCTCTTTCCTGGTTTGTGAGTGGGACTCAGTGCCACTCCAGCTCGTATTAATAGAGGCCTGAATTGAATTGGCTCTTTCCTGGTTTGTGAGTGGGACTCAGTACCTTTCCAGCTGGTATTAATAGTGGCCTGGAATGAACTGACTCCTACATGGCGTGTGAGTGGGACTCAGACGCACACCAGCTGGTATTCTCGAGGTCAGGATTGAATTGGCTGTTTCTGGTGTGTGTGATGGAGTTAATTCCACTCCAGCTCGTATTGATAGAGGCCTGAATTGAATTGGCTCTTTCCTGGTTTGTGAGTGGGACTCAGTACCCCTCCAGCTGGTATTAATAGATGGCTGGATTGAATTGGCTCTTTTTGGTGTCTGAGTGGGGCTCAGTACCATTCCTGCTGGTATTAATAGAGGACTGGATTGAATTGGCTCTTTCCTGGTGTGTGAGTGGGACTCAGAACCACTCAAGCTGGTATTAATAGGGTTCGGATTGAATTGGCTCTTTCCTGGTGTGTGATTGGGACTCCGAACCACTCCAGCTGGTATTAATAGAACCCTGGATAGAATTGGCTCTTTCTGGTGTCTGAGTGGGACTCAGTACCATTCCAGCTGGTATGAATAGAGATCTGGATTGAATTGGCTCTTTCCTTGTGTATGAGTCGGGATCAGTACCACTGCAGCTGGTATTAATAGAGGCCTGGATTGAATTTGCTCTTTCCTGGTTTGTGAGGGGGTCTCAGTACCACTCCAGCTGGTATTAATTAGTGGTCTGGATCCAATTGGCTCTTTCCTGGTGTGTGAGTGGGGTTCAGTACAACTCCAGCTGGTATTAATAGAGGTCTGGATTGAATTCTCTCTTCCCTGGTGTGTGAGTGGGGCTCAGTACCACTCCAGCTGGTACTAATAAGAGGTCTGGATTGAATGGGCCTCTTTCCTGGTGTCCGAGTGATCGTCAGTCCCACTCCAGCTGGTATTAATAGAAGTTTGGATTGATTTGGCTCTGTCCTGGTGTGTGAGTGGAACTCAGTATCACTCCAGCTGGTATGAATAGCGGCCTGGATTGAATTGGCTCTTTCCTGGGGTGTGAGTGGTTCTCAGTATCACTGCAGCTGGTATTAATAGAGGCCTGGAATGAACTGACCCCTTCATGGTGTGTGAGAGGGACTCAGACGCACACCAGCTGGTATTATAGAGGTCAGGATTGAATTGGCTCTTTCTGGAGTGTGAGATGGAGATAATTCAACTCCAGCTGGTATTAATAGAGGCCTGAATTGAATTGGCTCTTTCCTGGTTTTTGAGTGGGACTCAGTACCACTCCAGCTAGTATTAATAGAGGCCTGAATTGAATTGGCTCTTTCCTGGTTTGAGAGTGGGACTCAGTGCCACTCCAGCTGTTATTAATAGAGGCCTGAATTGAATTGGCTCTTTCCTGGTTTGTGAGTGGGACTCAGTACCACTCCAGCTAGTATTAATGGAGGCCAGAATTGAATTGGCTCTTTCCTGGTTTGTGAGTGGGACTCAGTACCTTTCCAGCTGGTATTAAGAAAGACCTGGAATGAACTGACCCCTTCATGGCGTGTGAGAGGGACTCAGACGCACACCAGCTGGTATTCTCGAGGTCAGGATTGAATTGGCTGTTTCTGGTGTGTGTGATGGAGTTAATTCCACTCCAGCTCGTATTGATAGAGGCCTGAATTGAATTGGTACTTTCCTGGTTTGTGAGTGGGACTCTGTCCCACTCCAGCTGCTATTAATAGAGGTCTGCAATGAACTGGCTCTTTCCTGGTTTGTGAGTGGGACTCAGTACCACTCCAGCTGGTATTAATAGAGGGCTGGATTGAATTGGCTCTTTTTGGTGTCTGAGTGGGGCTCAGTACCACTCCAGCTGGTATTAATAGAGGGCTGGAATGAATTGGCTCTTTCCTGGTTTGTGAGTGGGACTCAGTACCACTCCAGCTGGTATTAATAGAGGGCTGGATTGAATTGGCTCTTTTTGGTGTCTGAGTGGGGCTCAGTACCATTCCTGCTGGTATTAATAGAGGACTGGATTGAATTGGCTCTTTCCTGGTGTGAGTTGGAGTTAATTCCACTCCAGCTGGTATTAATGGAGGTCTGGATTGAATTGGCTGTTTCCTGGTGTGTGAGTGGGGCTCAGAACCACTCCAGCTGGGATTAGTAGAGGCCTGGAATGAACTGTCCCTTTCATGCTGTGTGAGTTGGAATCAGTCGCACTCCAGCTGGGATTAAGAGGTCTGGACTGAATTAGCTCTTTCCGGTGGGTGAGTGGGGTTCAGTACCATTCCAGCTGATATTTATAGATGTTTGAAATGAGCTGTCTCTTATCTGTTGTGTGAGTGGGATTCAGTCCCACTCCAAATGTTATTAACAGAGACCTGGATTGAATTGCCTCTTTCCTGGTGTGTGATTGGGACTCAGAACCACTCCAGCTGGTATTAATAGAGGTCGGGATTGAATTGGCTCTTAACTGGTGTGTGAGTGGGACTCAGTACCACTCCATCTGGTATTAATAGAGGTCGGGATTGAATTGGCTCTTAACTGGTGTGTGAGTGGGACTCAGTACCACTCCTGCTGGTATTAATAGGGTTGGGATTGAATTGGCTCTTTCCTGGTGTGATTGGGACTCAGTACCACTCCAGCTGGTATTAATAGAGGCCTGAATTGAGTTAGCCACTTCCTGGTGTGTGAGCGGGGCTCAGTTCCACTCCTTCTGCCATTAATAGAGACATGGATTGAATTGGCTCTTTTTTGGTGAGTGATTGGGGATTAGTGCCACTCCTGCTGGTATTAAAAGAGGCCTGAATTGAATTGTCTCTTTCCTGCTGTGTGAGTGAGACTCAGTACTACTCCAGCTGGTATTATAGAGGTCTGGATTGAATTGGCTCTTTCCTGGTGTGTGAGTGGGAGTTAATTCCACTCCAGATGGTATGAATAGAGGCCTAGAATGAACTGTTCCTTTCCTGCTGTGTGTGTGGGAGTCAGTCGCACTTCAGCTCGTATTATAAAGGTCTGGATTGAATTGGCTGTTTCCTGGTGTGTGAGTGGGAGTCAATTCCACTCCAGATGGTATGAATAGTGGCCTGGAATGAACTGTCCCTTTCCTGCTGTGTGTGTGGGACTCAGTCGCACTTCAGCTGGTATTATAGAGGTCTGGACTGGATTGGCTCTTTCTGGGTGGGTGAATGGGGCTCAGTCCCACTCCAGATGGTATTAATAGAGGCCTGGAATGAACTGTCCCTTTCCTGCTGTGTGCTTGGCGCTCAGTCGCACTCCAGCTGGTATTAGAGGTCTGGATTGAATTGGCTCTTAACTGATGTGTGAGTGAGACTCAGTACCACTCCAGCTGGTATTAATAGAGGTCGGGATTGAATTGGCTCTTAACTGGTGTGTGAGTGGGACTCAGTACCACTCCAGCTGGTATTCATAGGGTTGGGATTGAATTGGCTGTTTCCTGGTGTGTGAGTGGGGCTCAATACCATTCCAGCTGGTATTTATAGATGTTTGAAATGAGCTGTCTCTTATCTGTTGTGTAAGTGGGATTCAGTCCCACTCCAAATGTTATTAATAGAGGCCTGGATTGATTTGGCACTTTCCTGGTGTGTGATTGGGACTCAGAACCACTCCAGCTGGTATTCATAGAGGCCTCGATTGAATTGGCTCTTTCCTGGTGTGTGAGTGGGAGTCTGTACCACTTCAGCTGGTATTAATAGAGGCCTGGATTGAATTGGCTCTTAACTGATGTGTGAGTGGGACTCAGTCCCACTCCAGCTGGTATTAATAGAGGTCGGGATTGAATTGGCTCTTAACTGGTGTGTGAGTGGGATTCAGTACCACTCCATCTGGTATTAATAGAGGTCGGGATTGAATTGGCTCTTAACTGGTGTGTGAGTGGGTCTCAGTACCATTCCAGCTGGTATTAATAGCGTTGGGATTGAATTGGCTCTTTCCTGGTGTGTGTGGGACTCAGTACCACTCCAGCTGGTATTAATAGAGGCCTGGATTGAGTTAGCCACTTCCTGGTGTGTGAGCGGGGCTCCGTTCCACTCTTTCTGCTATTAATAGAGACATGGATAGAATTGGCTCTTTTTTGGTGAGTGAGTGGGGATTAGTGCCACTCCTGCTGGTATTAAAAGAGACCTGAATTGAATTGTCTCTTTCCTGGTGTGTGAGTGAGACTCAGTACCACTCCAGCTGGTATTAATAGAGGCCTGGATTGAATTGGCTCTTTGCTGCGGAGTGAGTGGGGTTCCGTACCACTCCAGCTGGTATTAATAGAGATCTGGTTGAATTTGCTCTTTCCTGGTGTGAGTGAGACTCAGTACCACTCCAGCTGGTATTAAAAGAGATCTGGAAGAATTTGCTCTTTCCTGGTGTGAGTGGGAATCAGAACCACTCCAGCTGGTATTAATAGAGGCTTGGATTGAATTGGCTCTTGCTGGTGCCTGAGGGGGGCTCAGTACCATCCTGCTGGTATTGTTAGAGGTCTGGATGGAATGGTCTCTTTCCTGGTGTGTCCGTGAGAATCAGTACCACTCCAGCTGGTATTAATAGAGGTCTGGATGGAATTGTCTCTTCCCTGGTGCGTCCGTGAGTATCAGTATCACTCCAGCTGGTATTAATAGAGGCCTAGAATGAATTGGCTCTTTCTGGTGTGTGAGTGGGACACAGTGCCAGAACACCCGGTGTTAATAGAGTCTTGGAATGAACTGTCTCTTCTCTGCTGTGTGAGTGGGATTTAGTCCCACTCCAAATGTTATTAATAGAGGCCTGCATTGAATTGGCTCTCTCCTGGTGTGTGATTGGGACTCAGTACCACTCCAGCTGGTATTCATGGAGGCCTGGACAGAATTGGCTGTTTCCTGGTGTGTGACTGAGACTCAGTACCTCTCCAGCTGGTATTAATAGAGGCCTGGATTGAACTGGCCCTTTCTCGTGTGTGAGTGGGACTCAGTCGCAGTTCAGCTGGTATTATAGATGTCTAGATTGAATTGTCTGTTTCCTGGTGTGTGAGTGGGGCTCAGTACCACTCCAGCTGGTTTTAATAGATGTCTGGATTGAATTGTCTCTTTCCTGGAGTGTGCATGAGACTCAGTACCACTCCAGCTGGTATTAATAGAGGCCTGGATTGAATTGGCTCATTCCTGGTGTGTGAGTGGGGCTCAGTACAACTCCAGCTGGTATTAAATTAGCCTGGATTGATTTTGCCCTTTCCTGGTGTGTGAGTGGGGCTCAGTACCACTCCAGCTGGTATTAATAGGTGTCTGGATTGAATTGGCTCTTTCCTGGAGTGTGCATGAGACTCAGTGCCACTCCAACTGGTATTAATAGAGATCTGTATTGAATTGGCTCTTTCCTGGTGTGTGAGTGGGACTCAGTACCACTTCAGCTGGTATTAATAGAGGCCTGGATTGAATTGGCTCTTTGCTGGGGAGTGAGTGGGGATCTGTACCACTCCAGCTGGTATCAATAGCGGTCAGGTTTCAATTGGCTCTTTCCTGGTGTGTGAGAGGGAATCAGAACCACTCCAGCTGGTATTAATAGAGGCCTGGATTGAATTGTCTCTTTCCTGGTGTGTGAGTGGGACTCAGTCGCACTTCAGCTGGTATTATAGATGTCTGGATTGAACTGGCTCTTTCATGGTATGTGAGTGGGAGTTAATTCCACTCCAGCTGGTATTAATAGAGGCCTGGATTGAATTGGCTCTTTCCTTGTGTGTGAGTCGGGATCAGTACCACTCCAGCTGGTATTAATAGAGGCCTGGATTGAATTGCCTCTTTCTGGTGTGTGAGTGGGACTCAGTACCCCTCCAGCTGGTATTAATAGAGGCTTGGGTTGAATTGGCTATTTCTGGTGTGTAAGTGGGGCTCAGTGCCATTCCAGCTGGTATTAATAGAGGTCTGGATTGAATTAGCTCTTTCCTGGTGTGTGAGTGGGAGTTAACTCCACTCCAGCTGGTATTATTCGAGGCCTAGATTGAATTGGCTGTTTCCTGGTGTTTGGCTGGGCCTCAGAACCACTCCAGCTGGGATTAATAGAGGCCGGGAATGAACTGTCCCTTTCCTGCTGTGTGAGTGGGACTCAGTAGCACTCCAGCTGGTATTAATAAGAGGTCTGGATTGAATGTGCCTCTTTCCTGGTGTCTGAGTGATCCTCAGTCCCACTCCAGCTGGTATTAATAGAGGCCTGGAATGAACTGACCCCTTCATGGTGTGTGAGAGGGACTCAGACGCACACCAGCTGGTATTATAGAGGTCAGGATTGAATTGGCTCTTTCTGGTGTGTGAGATGGAGTTAATTCCACTCCAGCTGGTATCAATAGAGGCCTGAATTGAATTGGCTGTTTCCTGGTTTGTGAGTGGGACTCAGTGCCACTCCAGCTCGTATTAATAGAGGTCTGGATTGAATTGGCTCTTTCCTGGTTTGTGAGTGGGACTCAGTGCCACTCCAGCTCGTATTAATAGAGGTCTGGATTGAATTGGCTCTTTCCTGGTTTGTGAGTGGGACTCAGACGCACACCAGCTGTTATTCTCGAGGTCAGGATTGAATTGGTTGTTTCTGGTGTGTGATTGGGACTCAGTACCACTCCAGCTAGTATTCATAGAGGCCTGGATTGAATTGCCTCTTTCTGGAGAGTGAGTGGGACTCAGTACCACTCCAGCTGGTATTAATAGAGGGCTGGATTGAATTGGCTCTTTTTGGTGTCTGAGTGGGGCTCAGTACCATTCCTGCTGGTATTAATAGAGGCCTGGATTGAATTGCCTCTTTCTGGAGAGTGAGTGGGACTCGGAACCACTCCAGCTGGGATTAGGAGAGGCCTGGAATGAACTGTCCCTTTCCTGCTGTGTGAGTGGGACTCCGTCGCACTCCAGCTGGTATTATGGAGGTCTGGATTGAATTGGCTGTTTCCTGGTGTGTGAGTGGGGCTCGGAACCACTCCAGCTGGGATTAGTAGAGGCCTGGAATGACCTGTCCCTTTCCTGCTGTGTGAGTGGGACTCCGTAGCACTCCAGCTGGTATTATGGAGGTCTGGATTGAATTGGCTGTTTCCTGGTGTGAGAGTGGGGCTCGGACCCACTCCAGCTGGGATTAGTAGAGGCCTGGAATGAACTGTCCCTTTCCTGCTGTGTGAGTGGGGCCCCGTCGCACTCCAGCTGGTATTGTGGAGGTCTGGATTGAATTGGCTGTTTCCTGGTGTGTGAGTGGGGCTCGGAACCACTCCAGCTGGGATTAGTAGAGGCCTGGAATGAACTGTCCCTTTCCTGCTGTGTGAGTGGGACCCCGTCGCACTCCAGCTGGTATTGTGGAGGTCTGGATTGAATTGGCCGTTTCCTGGTGTGTGAGTGGGGCTCGGAACCACTCCAGCTGGGATTAGTAGAGGCCTGGAATGAACTGTCCCTTTCCTGCTGTGAGAGTGGGAATCAGTCGCACTCCAGCTGGGATTAAATGTGGTCTGGACTGAATTCGCTCTTTCCGGGTGGGTGAATGGGGTTCAGTACCAGTCCAGCTGCTTTTATTGGAGGTCCGGTTGGAAGTTGCTCTTTTCTAGTGTGTGAGGGGGCTCAGTACCATTCCAGCTGGTATTAATAGAGGCCTGGATTGAATTGGCTCTTTCTAGTGTGTGTGGGGCTCAGTCCCACTCCAACTGGTTAAATAGAGGCCTGGAATGAACTGTCCCTTTCCTGCTGTGTGTGTGGGACTCAGTCGCACTTCAGCTTGTATTCTAGCGGTCTGGATTGAATTGGCTGTTTCCTGGTGTGTGAGTGGGAGTTAATTCCACTCCAGATGGTATGAATAGTGGCCTAGAATGAACTGTTCCTTTCCTGCTGTGTGTGTGGGACTCAGTCGCACTTCAGCTGGTATTATTGAGGTCTGGACTGGATTGGCTCTATCTGGGTGGGTGAATGGGGCTCAGTCCCACTCCAGATGGTATTAATAGAGGCCTGGAATGAACTGTCCCTTTCCTGCTGTGTGTGTGGGACTGAGTCGCACTTCAGCTGGTATTAATAGAGGTCGGGTTTGAATTGGCTCTTTCTTGGTGTGTGATTGGGACTCAGTACCACTCCAGCTGGTATTAATAGGGTTGGGATTGAATTTGTTCTTTCCTGGTGTGTGATTGGGACCTCCGAACCACTCCAGCTGGTATTAATAGAGGTCTGGATTGAATTGGCTCTTAACTGATGTGTGAGTGGGACTCAGTCGCACTTCAGCTGGTATTATAGATGTTTGGATTGAACTGGCTCTTTCATGGTGTGTGAGTGGGAGTTAATTCCACTCCAGCTGGTATTAATAGAGGCCTGGATTGAATTGGCTCTTTCCTGGTTTGAGAGTGGGACTCAGTACCACTCCAGCTGCTATTAGTAGAGGTCTGGAATGAATTGGCTCTTTCCTGGTTTGTGAGTGGGACTCAGTACCACTCCAGCTGGTATTAATAGAGATCTGGATTGAATTACCTCTTTCTGGAGTGTGAGTGGGACTCAGTACCACTCCAGAAGTATTAATAGAGGCCTGGAATGAACTGTCCCTTTCCTGGTTTGTGAGTGGGACTCAGTACCCCTCCAGCTGGTATTAATAGAGGGCTGGATTGAATTGGCTCTTTTTGGTGTCTGAGTGGGGCTCAGTACCATTCCTGCTGGTATTAATAGAGGACTGGATTGAATTGGCTCTTTCCTGGTGTGTGAGTGGGAGTTAATTCCACTCCAGCTGGTATTAATAGAGGGCTGGATTGAATTGGCACTTTTTGGTGTCTGAGTGGGGCTCAGTACCATTCCTGCTGGTATTAATGGAGGTCTGGATTGAATTGGCTGTTTCCTGGTGTGTGAGTGGGGCTCGGAACCACTCCAGCTGGGATTAGTAGAGGCCTGGAATGAACTGTCCCTTTACTGCTGTGTGAGTTGGAATCAGTCGCACTCCAGCTGGGATTAAAAGAGGTCTGGACAGAATTCGCTCTTTCCGGGAGGGTGAGTGGGGTTCAGTACCATTCCAGCTGATATTCATAGATGTTTGGAATGAGCTGTCTCTTATCTGTTGTGTGAGTGAGACTCAGTACCACTCCAAATGTTATTAATAGAGGCCTGGATTGAATTGACACTTTCCTGGTGTGTGATTGGGACTCAGAACCACTCCAGCTGGTATTAATAGAACCCTGGATTGAATTGGCTCTTTCTGGTGTCTGAGTGGGACTCAGTACCATTCCAGCTGGTATGAATAGAGATCTGGATTGATTTGGCTCTTTCCTGGTATGTGAGTCGGGCTCAGTACCACTGCAGCTGGTATTAATAGAGGCCTGGATTGAATTGGCTCTTTCCTGGTTTGTGGGTGGGACTCAGTACCACTCCAGCTAGCCTTAATGGAGGCCTGAATTGAATTGGCTCTTTCCTGGTATGAGAGTGGGACTCAGTACCACTCCAGCTGGTATTAATTAGTGGTCTGGATTCAATTGGCTCTTTCCTGGTGTGTGAGTGGGGTTCAGTACAACTCCAGCTGGTATTAATAGAAATTTGGTTTCAATTGGCACTTTCCTGGGTTTGAGTGGGGCTCAGTACCACTTCAGCTGGTATTAATAGAGGCCTGGAATGAATTGGTTCTTTCTGGGTGTATGAGTGGGACTCAGTACCACTGCAGCTGGTATTAATAGAAATTTGGTTTCAATTGGCACTTTCCTGGGTTTGAGTGGGGCTCAGTACCACTCCAGCTGGTATTAATAGAGGCCTGGAATGAATTGGTTCTTTCTGGGTGTATGAGTGGGACTCAGTACCACTGCAGCTGGTATTAATAGAAATTTGGTTTCAATTGGCACTTTCCTGGGTTTGAGTGGGGCTCAGTACCACTCCAGCTGGTATTAATAGAGGCCTGGAATGAATTGGTTCTTTCTGGGTGTATGAGTGGGACTCAGTACCACTGCAGCTGGTATTAATAGAAATTTGGTTTCAATTGGCACTTTCCTGGGTTTGAGTGGGGCTCAGTACCACTCCAGCTGGTATTAATAGAGGCCTGGATTGATTTGGCTCTTTTCTGGTGGAAGAGTAGGGCTCAGTACCACTCCAGCTGGTTTCAAGAGAAACCTGGTTTGAATTGGCTCTTTTCTGGTGCAAGAGTAGGGCTCAGTACCACTCCAGCTGCTATTAATAGAGGCCTGGAATGAATTGGTTCTTTCTGGGTGTGTGAGTGGGGTTTAGTACCACTCCAGCTGGTATTAATAGAGGCCTGGATTGAATTGGCTCTTTTCTGGTGGAAGAGTAGGGCTCAGTGCAACTCCAGCTGGTATTAATAGAGGCCTGGTTTGAATTGGCTCTTTCCTGATGAATGTGAGGGACTCAGTACCATTCCAGCTGGTATTAATAGAGGTCTGTATTGAATTGGCTCTTTTCTGGTGGAAGAGTAGGGCTCAGTACAACTCCAGCTGGTATTAATAGAGGCCTGGATTGAATTGGCTTTTTTCTGCGGTGTGAGTGGGGCTCAGTACCACTCAAGCTCGTATTCATGGAGGTCTGGCTTGAATTGGCTCTGTCCTGGTGTGTGAGTGGGATGCAGTGCCACTCCAGCTGGTATTAATGGAGTTTTGCATTGAATTGGTTCTTTCCTGGTGTGTGAGTGGGGCTCAGTACCACTCCTGCTGGTATTAATCGAGGCCTGTATTGAATTGGCTCTTTCCTGGTGTGTGAGTGGGGCTCAGTCCCACTCCAGCTGTTATTAATGGAGTTCTGTATTGAATTGGCTCTTTCCTGGTGTGTGAGTGGGGCTCAGTCCCACTCCAGCTGGTATTAATCGGGGCCTTTTTTGAATTGGCTCTTTTACCTGGTGTGTGAGTGGCACTCAGTACCACTCCAGCTGCTATTAATAGAGGCCTGGATTGAATAGGCGTTCATCTGGGTTGTGAGTGGGACTCAGTGCCACTCCAGCTATTATTAATAGAGGCCTGGATTGAATTGGCTCTTTTCTGGTAAATGGGTGGGACTCAGTACCACTCCAGCTGGTATTAATGGAGGCCTGGATTGAATTGGTTCTTTACTGGTGGAAGAGTAGGGCTCAGTACAACTCCAGCTGGTATTAATAGAGGCCTGGATTGAATTGGCTTTTTTCTGGGGTGTGAGTGGGGCTCAGTACCATTCAATCTGCTATTAATAGAGGCCTGGATTGAATTGGCGTTTATCTGGGTTGTGAGTGGGACTCAGTGCCACTCCAGCTATTATTAATGGAGGCCTGGATTGAATTGGTTCTTTACTGGTGTGTGAGAGGGACTCAGTACCACTCCAGCTGCTATTAATAGAGGCCTGGATTGAATTGGTTCTTTACTGGTGTGTGAGTGGGACTCAGTGCCACTCCAGCTCTTATTAATAGAGGCCTGGAATGAATTGGTTCTTTCCGGGTGTGTGAGTGGGGTTTAGTACCACTCCAGCTGCTATTAATAGATGCCTGGATTGAATTTGCATTTTTCTCGGGTGTGAGTGGGGCTCAGTACCACTCAAGCTGTTATTAATAGAGGCCTGGATTGAATTTGCTCTTTCCTGTTGTGTGAGTGGGACGCAGTGCCACTCCAGCTGGTATTAATAGAGGCCTGGATTGAATTTGCTCTTTCCTGTTGTGTGAGTGGGACGCAGTGCCACTCCAGCTGGTATTAATAGAGGCCTGGATTGAATTTGCTCTTTCCTGGTGTGTGAGTGGGACTCAGTACCACTCCAGCTGGTATTAATCGAGGCCTGTATTGAATTGGCTCTTTGTTGGTGTGTGAGTGGGGCTCAGTACCACTCCTGCTGGTATTAATGGAGTTCTGTATTGAATTGGCTCTTTCCTGGTGTGTGAGTGGGGCTCAGTCCCACTCCAGCTGGTATTAATCGAAGCCTTTTTTGAATTGGCTTTTACCTGGTGTGTGAGTGGCACTCAGTACCACTCCAGCTGCTATTAATAGAGGCCTGGATTGAATTGGCGTTTATCTGGGTTGTGAGTGGGACTCAGTGCCACTCCAGCTCTTATTAATAGAGGCCTGGATTGAATTGGCTCTTTCCTGGTGTGTGAGTGGGACTCAGTACCACTCCAGCTATTATTAATGGAGGCCTGGATTGAATTGGCTCTTTCCTGGTGTGTGAGTGGGGCTCAGTACCACTCCAGCTGGTATTAATCGAGGCCTGGTTTGAATTGGCTCTTTCCTGATGAATGTGAGGGACTCAGTACCATTCCAGCTGGTATTAATAGAGGTCTGTATTGAATTGGTTCTTTACTGGTGCAAGAGTAGGGCTCAGTACCACTCCAGCTGGTATTAATCGAGGCCTGGTTTGAATTGGCTCTTTCCTGATGAATGTGAGGGACTCAGTACCATTCCAACTGGTATTAATAGAGGCCTGGATTGAATTGGCTCTTTCATGGTGAATGTGAGGGACTCAGTGCCACTCCAGCTGCTATTAATAGAGGCCTGGATTGAATTGGCTTTTTTCTGTGGTGTGAGTGGGACTCAGTACCACTCAATCTGGTATTCATGGAGGTCTGGATTGAATTGGCTCTGTCCTGGTGTGTGAGTGGGACGCAGTGCCACTCTAGCTGGTATTAATAGAGGCCTGGATAGAATTGCCTCTTTCCTGGTGTGTGAGTGGGACTCAGTACCACTCCAGCTGGTATTAATAGAGGCCTGGATAGAATTGCCTCTTTCCTGGTGTGTGAGTGGGACTCAGTACCACTCCAGCTGGTATTAATAGAGGCCTGTATTCAATTGGCTCTTTGCTGGTGTGTGAGTCGGACTCAGTACCACTCCAGCTGGTATTAATAGAGGCCTGGATAGAATTGCCTCTTTCCTGGTGCGTGAGTGGGACTCAGTACCACTCCAGCTGGTATTAATAGAGTTTTGGATTGAATTGGCTCTTTCCTGGTGTGTGAGTGGGACTCAGTACCACTCCAGCTGGTATTAATAGAGGCCTGGATTGAATTGGCTCTTTCCTGGTGTGTGAGTGGGACTCAGTACCACTCCAGCTGGTATTAATAGAGGCCTGGATTGAATTTGCTCTTTGCTGGTGTGTGAGTGGGACTCAGTACCACTCCAGCTGGTATTAATAGAGGCCTGGATTGAATTGGCTCTTTCCTGGTGTGTGAGTGGGACTCAGTACCACTCCAGCTGGTATTAATAGAGGCCTGGATTGAATTTGCTCTTTCCTGGTGTGTGAGTGGGACTCAGTACCACTCCAGCTGGTATTAATTAGTGGTCTGGATTCAATTGGCTCTTTCCTGGTGTGTGAGTGGGGTTCAGTACAACTCCAGCTGGTATTAATAGAGGTCTGGATTGAATTCTCTCTTCCCTGGTGTGTGAGTGGGACTCAGTACCACTGCAGCTGGTATTAATAGAAATTTGGTTTCAATTGGCACTTTCCTGGGTTTGAGTGGGGCTCAGTACCACTCCAGCTGGTATTAATAGAGGCCTGGATTGAATTGGCTCTTTCCTGGAGTGTGAGTGAGGCTCAGTACCACTCCAGCTGTTATTAATAGAGGCCTGGAATGAATTGGTTCTTTCTGGGTGTATGAGTGGGACTCAGTACCACTGCAGCTGGTATTCATAGAAATTTGGTTTCAATTGGCACTTTCCTGGGTTTGAGTGGGGCTCAGTACCACTCCAGCTGGTATTAATAGAGGCCTGGAATGAATTGGTTCTTTCTGGGTGTATGAGTGGGACTCAGTACCACTGCAGCTGGTATTAATAGAAATTTGGTTTCAATTGGCACTTTCCTGGGTTTGAGTGGGGCTCAGTACCACTCCAGCTGGTATTAATAGAGGTCTGGAATGAATTGGTTCTTTCTGGGTGTATGAGTGGGGCTCAGTCCCACTCCAGCTGGTATTAATCGAAGCCTTTTTTGAATTGGCTTTTACCTGGTGTGTGAGTGGCACTCAGTACCACTCCAGCTGGTATTAATCGAGGCCTGTATTCAATTGGCTCTTTGCTGGTGTGTGAGTGGGGCTCAGTACCACTCCAGCTGGTATTAATCGAGGCCTGTATTCAATTGGCTCTTTGCTGGTGTGTGAGTGGGGCTCAGTACCACTCCTGCTGGTATTAATCGAGGCCTGTATTGAATTGGCTCTTTCCTGGTGTGTGAGTGGGGCTCAGTACCACTCCAGCTGGTATTAATAGAGGCCTGGATTGAATTGCCTCTTTCCTGGTGTGTGAGTGGGACTCTGTACCACTCAAGCTGGTATTCATGGAGGTCTGGCTTGAATTGGCTCTTTCCTGGTGTGTGAGTGGGGCTCAGTCCCACTCCAGCTGGTATTAATCGAGGCCTTTTTTGAATTGGCTCTTTTACCTGGTGTGTGAGTGGCACTCAGTACCACTCCAGCTGGTATTAATAGAGGCCTGGATTGAATAGGCGTTTATTTGGGTTGTGAGTGGGACTCAGTGCCACTCCAGCTATTATTAATAGAGGCCTGGATTGAATTGGCTCTTTTCTGGTAAATGGGTGGGACTCAGTACCACTCCAGCTGGTATTAATGGAGGCCTGGATTGAATTGGTTCTTTACTGGTGGAAGAGTAGGGCTCAGTACAACTCCAGCTGGTATTAATAGAGGGCTGGATTGAATTGGCTTTTTTCTGCGGTGTGAGTGGGGCTCAGTACCACTCAATCTGCTATTAATAGAGGCCTGGATTGAATTGGCGTTTATCTGGGTTGTGAGTGGGACTCAGTACCACTCCAGCTGGTATTAATAGAGGCCTGGATTGAATTGGCTCTTTTCTGGTAAATGGGTGGGACTCAGTACCACTCCAGCTAGTATTAATGGTGGCCTGGATTGAATTGGCTCTTTCCTGGTGTGTGAGTGGGGCTCAGTACCACTCCAGCTGCTATTAATAGAGGCCTGGATTGAATTGGTTCTTTACTGGTGTGTGAGTGGGAGTCAGTACCACTCCAGCTGCTATTAATAGAGGCCTGGAATGAATTGGTTCTTTCCGGGTGTGTGAGTGGGGTTTAGTACCACTCCAGCTGGTATTAATAGAGGCCTGGATTGAATTGGCTCTTTTCTGGTGGAAGAGTAGGGCTCAGTACCACTCCAGCTGGTATTAATAGAGGCCTGGATTGAATTGGCTCTTTCCTGGTGTGTGAGTGGGGCTCAGTACCACTCCAGCTGGTATTAATGGAGTTCTGTATTGAATTGGCTCTTTCCTGGTGTGTGAGTGGGGCTCAGTACCACTCCAGCTGGTATTAATGGAGTTCTGTATTGAATTGGCTCTTTCCTGGTGAATGTGAGTGTGACTCAGTACCACTCCAGCTGTTATTAATGGAGTTTTGCATTGAATTGGCTCTTTCCTGGTGTGTGAGTGGGACTCAGTACCACTCCAGCTGGTATTAATCGAGGCCTGTATTCAATTGGCTCTTTGCTGGTGTGTGAGTGGGGCTCAGTACCACTCCTGCTGGTATTAATAGAGGCCTGTATTGAATTGGCTCTTTCCTGGTGTGTGAGTGAGGCTCAGTACCACTCCAGCTGGTATGAATCGAGGCCTGGTTTGAATTGGCTCTTTCCTGATGAATGTGAGGGACTCAGTACCATTCCAGCTGGTATTAATAGAGGTCTGTATTGAATTGGTTCTTTACTGGTGCAAGAGTAGGGCTCAGTACCACTCCAGCTGGTATTAATCGAGGCCTGGTTTGAATTGGCTCTTTCCTGATGAATGTGAGGGACTCAGTACCATTCCAGCTGGTATTAATAGAGGTCTGTATTGAATTGGTTCTTTACTGGTGCAAGAGTAGGGCTCAGTACCACTCCAGCTGGTATTAATCGAGGCCTGGTTTGAATTGGCTCTTTCCTGATGAATGTGAGGGACTCAGTACCATTCCAGCTGGTATTCATAGAGGTCTGTATTGAATTGGTTCTTTACTGGTGCAAGAGTAGGGCTCAGTACCACTCCAGCTGGTATTAATCGAGGCCTGGTTTGAATTGGCTCTTTCCTGATGAATGTGAGGGACTCAGTACCACTCCAGCTGGTATTAATAGAGGTCTGTATTGAATTGGCTCTTTTCTGGTGGAAGAGTAGGGCTCAGTACAACTCCAGCTGGTATTAATAGAGGCCTGGATTGAATTGGCTTTTTTCTGTGGTGTGAGTGGGGCTCAGTACCACTCAAGCTGGTATTCATGGAGGCCTGGTTTGAATTGGCTCTGTCCTGGTGTGTGAGTGAGACGCAGTGCCACTCCAGCTGGTATTAATAGAGGCCTGTATTGAATTGGCTCTTTCCTGGTGTGTGAGTGGGGCTCAGTACCACTCCAGCTGGTATTAATAGAGGCCTGGATTGAATTGGTTCTTTACTGGTGTGTGAGTGGGGCTCAGTGCCACTCCAGCTAGTATTAATCGAGGCCTGTATTGAATTGGCTCTTTCCTGGTGTGTGAGTGGGGCTCAGTACCACTCCAGCTAGTATTAATCGAGGCCTGTATTGAATTGGTTCTTTACTGGTGCAAGAGTAGGGCTCAGTACCACTCCAGCTGGTATTAATCGAGGCCTGGTTTGAATTGGCTCTTTCCTGATGAATGTGAGGGACTCAGTACCATTCCAGCTGGTATTAATAGAGGTCTGTATTGAATTGGTTCTTTACTGGTGCAAGAGTAGGGCTCAGTACCACTCCAGCTGGTATTAATCGAGGCCTGGTTTGAATTGGCTCTTTCCTGATGAATGTGAGGGACTCAGTACCACTCCAGCTGGTATTAATAGAGGTCTGTATTGAATTGGCTCTTTTCTGGTGGAAGAGTAGGGCTCAGTACAACTCCAGCTGGTATTAATAGAGGCCTGGATTGAATTGGCTTTTTTCTGCGGTGTGAGTGGGGCTCAGTACCACTCAAGCTGGTATTCATGGAGGCCTGGTTTGAATTGGCTCTGTCCTGGTGTGTGAGTGGGCCGCAGTGCCACTCCAGCTGGTATTAATAGAGGCCTGGATTGAATTTGCTCTTTCCTGGTGAATGTGAGGGACTCAGTACCACTCCAGCTGCTATTAATAGAGGCCTGGATTGAATTGGCTTTTTTCTGGGGTGTGAGTGGGGCTCAGTACCACTCAAGCTGGTATTCATGGAGGTCTGGATTGAATTGGCTCTGTCCTGGTGTGTGAGTGGGACGCAGTGCCAGTCCAGCTGGTATTAATAGAGGCCTGGATTGAATTTGCTCTTTCCTGGTGTGTGAGTGGGGCTCAGTACCACTCCAGCTGGTATTAATGGAGTTTTGCATTGAATTGGCTCTTTCCTGGTGTGTGAGTGGGACTCAGTACCACTCCAGCTGGTATTAATCGAGGCCTGTATTCAATTGGCTCTTTGCTGCTGTGTGAGTGGGGCTCAGTACCACTCCTGCTGGTATTAATCGAGGCCTGTATTGAATTGGCTCTTTCCTGGTGTGTGAGTGGGGCTCAGTACCACTCCTGCTGGTATTAATAGAGGCCTGGATTGAATTGGTTCTTTCCTGGTGAATGTGAGGGACTCAGTACCACTCCAGCTGCTATTAATAGAGGCCTGGATTGAATTGGCTTTTTTCTGGGGTGTGAGTGGGGCTCAGTACCACTCAAGCTGGTATTCATGGAGGTCTGGCTTGAATTGGCTCTGTCCTGGTGTGTGAGTGGGACGCAGTGCCACTCTAGCTGGTATTAATAGAGGCCTGGATTGAATTTGCTCTTTCCTGGTGTGTGAGTGTGACTCAGTACCATTCCTGCTGGTATTAATCGGGGCCTGTATTGAATTGGCTCTTTTCTGGTAAATGGGTGGGACTCAGTACCACTCCAGCTAGTATTAATGGTGGCCTGGATTGAATTGGCTCTTTCCTGGTGTGTGCGTGGGGCTCAGTACCACTCCTGCTGGTATTAATCGAGGCCTGTATTGAATTGGCTCTTTTCTGGTAAATGGGTGGGACTCAGTACCACTCCAGCTAGTATTAATGGTGGCCTGGATTGAATTGGCTCTTTCCTGGTGTGTGCGTGGGGCTCAGTACCACTCCAGCTGGTATTAATAGAGGCCTGGAATGAATTGGTTCTTTCCGGGTGTGTGAGTGGGGTTTAGTACCACTCCAGCTGGTATTAATAGAGGCCTGGATTGAATTGGCTCTTTTCTGGTGGAAGAGTAGGGCTCAGTACCACTCCAGCTGGTATTAATAGATGCCTGGATTGAATTGGCTTTTTTCTGGGGTGTGAGTGGGGCTCAGTACCACTCAAGCTGGTATTCATGGAGGTCTGGATTGAATTGGCTCTGTCCTGGTGTGTGAGTGGGACGCAGTGCCACTCCAGCTGGTATTAATAGAGGCCTGGATTGAATTTGCTCTTTCCTGGTGTGTGAGTGGGACTCAGTACCACTCCTGCTGGTATTAATCGAGGCCTGTATTCAATTGGCTCTTTGCTGGTGTGTGAGTGGGGCTCAGTACCACTCCTGCTGGTATTAATCGAGGCCTGTATTGGATTGGCTCTTTCCTGGTGTGTGAGTGGGGCTCAGTACCACTCCAGCTGTTATTAATGGAGTTCTGTATTGAATTGGCTCTTTCCTGGTGTGTGAGTGGGGCTCAGTCCCACTCCAGCTGGTATTAATCGAAGCCTTTTTTGAATTGGCTTTTACCTGGTGTGTGAGTGGGACTCAGTGCCACTCCAGCTCTTATTAATAGAGGCCTGGTTTGAATTGGCTCTTTTCTGGTAAATGGGTGGGACTCAGTACCACTCCAGCTAGTATTAATGGAGGCCTGGATTGAATTGGCTCTTTCCTGGTGTGTGAGTGGGGCTCAGTACCACTCCAGCTGGTATTAATCGAGGCCTGGTTTGAATTGGCTCTTTCCTGATGAATGTGAGGGACTCAGTACCATTCCAGCTGGTATTAATAGAGGTCTGTATTGAATTGGTTCTTTACTGGTGCAAGAGTAGGGCTCAGTACCACTCCAGCTGGTATTAATCGAGGCCTGGTTTGAATTGGCTCTTTCCTGATGAATGTGAGGGACTCAGTACCATTCCAGCTGGTATTAATAGAGGTCTGTATTGAATTGGCTCTTTTCTGGTGGAAGAGTAGGGCTCAGTACAACTCCAGCTGGTATTAATAGAGGCCTGGATTGAATTGGCTTTTTTCTGCGGTGTGAGTGGGGCTCAGTACCACTCAAGCTGGTATTCATGGAGGCCTGGTTTGAATTGGCTCTTTCCTGGTGAATGTGAGGGACTCAGTGCCACTCCAGCTGCTATTAATAGAGGCCTGGATTGAATTGGCTTTTTTCTGGGGTGTGAGTAGGGCTCAGTACCACTCCAGCTGGTATTAATCGAGGCCTGGTTTGAATTGGCTCTTTCCTGATGAATGTGAGGGACTCAGTACCACTCAAGCTGGTATTCATGGAGGTCTGGATTGAATTGGCTCTGTCCTGGTGTGTGAGTGGGACGCAGTGCCACTCCAGCTGCTATTAATAGAGGCCTGGATTGAATTGGCTCTTTCCTGGTGTGTGAGTGGGACTCAGTACCACTCCAGCTGGTATTAATCGAGGCCTGTATTCAATTGGCTCTTTGCTGGTGTGTGAGTGGGGCTCAGTACCACTCCAGCTGCTATTAATCGAGGCCTGTATTGAATTGGCTCTTTCCTGGTGTGTGAGTGGGGCTCAGTACCACTCCAGCTGGTATTAATAGAGGCCTGGATTGAATTGGTTCTTTACTGGTGTGTGAGTGGGGCTCAGTACCACTCCAGCTAGTATTAATCGAGGCCTGTATTGAATTGGCTCTTTCCTGGTGTGTGAGTGGGGCTCAGTACCACTCCAGCTAGTATTAATCGAGGCCTGTATTGAATTGGCTCTTTCCTGGTTTGTGAATGGGGCTCAGTATCACTCCAGCTGGTATTAATAGAGGCCTGGATTGAATTGGTTCTTTACTGGTGTGTGAGTGGGACTCAGTACCATTCCAGCTGGGATTAATAGAAGTCTGTATTGAATTGGCTCTTTTCTGGTGGGAGAGTAGGGCTCAGTACCACTCCAGCTGATATTAATAGAGGCCTGGATTGAATTGGTTCTTTCTGATAGTGTGAGTGGGACTCAGAACCACTCCAGCTGGTATAAATAGAGGCCTGGATTGAATTGGCTCTTTCTGATAGTGTGAGTGGGACTCAGTACCATTCTAGTTGGTATTAATATAGGCCTGGATTGAATTGGCCTATTTCTGGTGTGTGCGTGGGACTCAGTGCCACTCCAGCTGTTATTAATAGAAGCCTGGAATGAATTGGCTCTTTTCTTGTGGAAGAGTTGGGCTCAGTACCACTCCAGATGGTATTAATCGAGGCCTGGTTTGAATTGGCTCTTCTACCTGGTGTGTGAGTGGGACTCAGTACCACTCCAGCTGCTATTAATAGAGGCCTGGATTGAATTGGCGTTTTTCTGGGGTGTGAGTGGTACTCAGTACCACACCAGCTAGTATTAATGGAGGCCTGGATTGAATTGGCTATTTCCTGGCGTGTGAGAGGGTCTCAGTACTACTCCAGCTAGTATTAATAGAGGCCTGGATTGAATTGGCTCTTTTCTGGTGAATGGGTGGGACTCAGTACCACTCCAGCTGGTATTAATGGAGGCCTGGATTGAATTGGCTATTTCCTGGCGTGTGAGAGGGTCTCAGTACCACTCCAGCTGGTATTAATAGAGGCCTTGATTGAATTGGTTCTTTACTGGTGTGTGAGTGGGACTCAGTACCATTCCAGCTGGTATTAATAGAAGTCTGTATTGAATTGGCTCTTTTCTGGTGGAAGAGTAGGGCTCAGTACCACTCCAGCTGGTATTAATCGAGGCCTGGTTTCAATTGGCTCTTTCCTGGTGAATGTGAGGGACTCAGTGCCACTCCAGCTGCTATTAATAGAGGCCTGGATTGAATTGGCTTTTTTCTGGTGGAAGAGAAATGGCTCAGTACCACTCCAGCAGGTATTAATCGAGGCCTGCTTTGAATTGGCTCTTTCCTGATGAATGTGAGGGACTCAGTCCCATTCCAGCTGGTATGAATAGAGGTCTGTATTGAATTGGCTCTTTTCTGGTGGAAGAGTAGGGCTCAGTACCACTCCAGCTGGTATTAGTCGAGGCCTGGTTTCAATTGGCTCTTTCCTGGTGAATGTGAGGGACTCAGTGCCACTCCAGCTGCTATTAATAGAGGCCTGGATTGAATTGGCTTTTTTCTGGGGTGTGAGTGGGGCTCAGTACCACTCCAGCTGGTATTCATAGAGGTCTGGATTGAATTGGCTCTGTCCTGGTGTGTGAGTGGGACACAGTACCACTCCAGCTGGTATTAATAGAGGTCTAGATTGAATTGGCTCTTTCCTGGTGTGTGAGTGGGACTCAGTACCACTCCAGCTGGTATTAATAGAGGCCTGGATTGAATTGGCTTTTTTCTGGGGTGTGACTGGGGCTCGGTCCCACTCCAGCTGGTATTAATAGAGGCCTGGAATGAACTGGCTCTTCCCTGGTGTATGAGTGGGACTCAGTACCACTCCAGCTTGTATTAATAGAGGCCTGGAATGAACTGGCTCTTCCCTGATGTGTGAGTTGGACTGAGTACCACTCCAGCTGGTATTAATAGAGACCTGGATTAGATTAGATTAGAGATACAGCACTGAAACAGGCCCTTCGGCCCACCGAGTCTGTGCCGACCATCAACCACCCATTGATACTAATCCAACACCAATCCCATATTCCTACCAAACATCCCCACCTATCCCTATATTTCCCTACCACCTACCTATACTGGTGACAATTTATAATGGCCAATTTACCTACCAAACAGCAAGTCTTTTGGCTTGTGGGAGGAAACCGGAGCACCCGGAGAAAACCCACGCCGACACAGGGAGAACTTGCAAACTCCACACAGGCAGTACCCAGAATCATGTCACGTGAGTGAGTGGGGCTCAGGACCGCTGCAGCTGGTATTAATAGACGCCAGGAATGAACTGTCCCTTTACTGCTGTGTGACTGGGGCTCAGTACCACTCCACGTGGTGTTGATAGAGGCCTGTATTGAATTGGCTCTTTCCTGGTGTGTTAGTGGGGCTCAGTGCCACTCCAGATGGTATTAGTAGAGGTCTGGATTGAATTGGCTCTTTCCTGGTATGTGGGTGGGGCTCAGTCCCACTCCAGCTGGTATCAATGGCGGTCTGGCTTTAATTGGCTTTTTCCTGGTGTGTGAGTGGGGCTCAGTACCATTCCAGCTGCGATTAATAAAGGTTTGCATTGAATTGGCTCTTTCCTGGTGTGTCAGTGGGACTCATTAAAACTCCAGCTGGCATTAATAAAGGTTGGCATTGAATTGGCTCTTATCTGGTGTGTGAGTGGGGCTCAGTACCGCTCCAGCTGGCATTAATAGAGGTCTGGATTGATTTGGCTGTTTCCTGGTGTGTGTGTAGGACTCAGTACCACTCCAGCTATTTTTAACAAAGGCTACTTCGATCTGATGATATGCACTGTTGTCTGTTTGATGTCACCTGCACAGCGGCCATTTTAAGCGACATGTGCTGCGGCCATTCCAAATGATGTGCTCTGCGGTCTGTTTGATATTACCTTCACTGCGGCTATTTTACGTGACATGTGGTACGGCCATTTTAAATGATATGCACTGTGGTCTGTTTGATGTCACCTTCACAGCGGCCATTTTAAGCGACATGTGCTGCGGCTATTCTAAATGATATGCACTGTGGTCTGTTTGATGTCACCGTCACTGTGGCCATTTTCAATGTTATGCTCTGTGGTCTGTTTGATGTCACCTTCACTGCGGCCATTTTACGTGACATGTGGTACGGCCATTTTAAATGATATGCACTGTGGTCTGTTTGATGTCACCGTCACTGTGGCCATTTTAAATGATATGCTCTGTGATCTGTTTGAATTGAGAGTAATCCACGGGGATCATTTTCAATGTTTTCTGTCCAGGGCAGTGAATGTAACAGATTATAAATGAGAATAAAATCTCATAAAGGATAATAAATCACAGACAATCATAAATATTATAAAGATTTACAAAGTGAGAGGAAGAATTATAAACAGTTTATAAAGGTTGTAAATGTCAGTAAATGTTTATAAATTATTATAAATTATTATCAATAATTATCAGGATTCTTTTAGTTTGAAAGGGATTATAAAAGAATCAGAAAGATTCAGACCCCGCCCCCACTCCCGTCAGCCTGGAAACAGACCCCGCCCCCACTCCCGTCACCCTGGAAACAGACCCCGCCCCCACTCCCGTCACCTGGAAACAGACCCCGCCCCCACTCCCGTCACTCTGGAAACAGACCCCGCCCCCACTCCCGTCACTCTGGAAACAGACCCCGCCCCCACTCCCGTCACCTGGAAACAGACCACGTCCCCACTCCCGTCACCCTGGAAACAGACCCCGCCCCCACTCCCGTCACCTGGAAACAGACCCCGTCCCCTCTCCCGTCACCCTGGAAACAGACCCCGCCCCCTCTCCCCTCACCCTGGAAACAGACCCCGCCCCCTCTCCAGTCACCCTGGAAACAGACCCCGTCCCCACTCCCGTCACCCTGGAAACAGACCCCGCCCCCTCTCCCGTCACCCTGGAAACAGACCACGCCCCCTCTCCCGTCACCATGGAAACAGACCCCGCCCCCACTCCCGTCACCCTGGAAACAGACCCCGCCCCCTCTCCCGTCACCCTGGAAACAGACCCCGCCCCCACCTCCGTCACCTTGGTAACAGACACCGCCCCCACTCCCGACACCCTGGAAACAGTCCCCGCCCCTACTCCCGTCACTCTGGAAACAGACCCCGCCAACACTCCCGTCACTCTGGAAACAGAGCACGCCCCCTCTCCCGTCACTCTGGAAACAGACCCCGCCCCCCACTCCCGTCACCTTGGTAACAGACCTCACCCCACTCCCTTCACGCTGGAAACAATCCACGCCCCCACTCCCGTTACCCTGGAAACAGACGCCGCCCCCACTCCCGTCACTCTGGACGCAGACCCCGCCCCCACTCCCGTCACCCTGGAAACCGGCCCCGCCCCCACTCCCTTCACCCTGGAAACCGGCCCCGCCCCCACTCCCGTCACCCTGGAAACAGGCCCCGCCCCCACTCCCGTCACCCTGGAAACCGGCCCCGCCCCCACTCCCGTCACCCTGGAAACCGGCCCCGCCCCCACTCCGTCACCCTGGAAACCGGCCCCGCCCCCACTCCCGTCACCCTGGAAACAGAACCCGCCCCCACTCCCGTCACCCTGGAAACAGAACCCGCCCCCACTCCCGTCACCCTGGAAACCGGCCCCGCCCCCACTCCCGTCACCCTGGAAACAGAACCCGCCCCCGCTCCCGTCACCCTGGAAAAATACCCCGCCCCCACTCCCGTCACCCTGGAAACAGACCGCGCCCCAACTCCCGTCACTCTGGTAACAGACCCCGCCCCCACACCCGTCAATCAGAAAACAGACCCCGCCCCACTCCCGTCTCTCTGGATACAGACCCCGCCCCCACACCCATCAATCAGAAAACAGACCCCGCCCCCACTCCTTTCACCCTGGAAGCAGACTCCGCTCCAACTCTCGTCACCTTGGAAGTTGACCTCGCCCCCACTCCCGCCACCCTGGAAACAGACCCCGCCCACCCCGTCACCTTGGAAACAGTCCCCTCCCCCGCTCTGTCTCCATGGTGACAGGCCCCTCCCCTGCTCTGTCTCCATGGTGACAGTCCCCTCCCCCACTCTGTCTCCATGGTGACAGTCTCCTCCCCCGCTCTGTCTCCATGGTGACAGGCCCCTCCCCCACTCTGTCTCCATGGTGACAGTCCCCTCCCCCGCTCTGTCTCCATGGTGAGAGGCCCCTCCCCCGCTCTGTCTCCATGGTGAGAGGCCCCTCCCCCGCTCTGTCTCCATGGTGAGAGGCCCCTCCCCCGCCCTGTCTCCATGGTGACAGTCCCCTCCCCCGCTCTGTCTCCATGGTGACAGGCCCCTCCCCCGCTCTGTCTCCATGGTGACAGGCCCCTCCCCCGCTCTGTCTCCATGGTGACAGTCCCCTCCCCCGCTCTGTCTCCATGGTGACAGGCCCCTCCCCCGCTCTGTCTCCATGGTGACAGGCCCCTCCCCCGCTCTGTCTCCATGGTGACAGTCCCCTCCCCCGCTCTGTCTCCATGGTGAGAGGCCCCTCCCCCGCTCTGTCTCCATGGTGACAGTCCCCTCCCCCGCTCTGTCTCCATGGTGACAGTCCCCTCCCCCGCTCTGTCTCCATGGTGACAGTCCCCTCCCACGCTCTGTCTCCATGGTGAGAGGCCCCTCCCCCGCTCTGTCTCCATGGTGACA
>NW_027141470.1:105000-107500 GCF_036365525.1 Heterodontus francisci
GTGCATATGTACAAGTCTCAGTTTCTGGGCTGTGGTGTGTGTGTGTGTGAGTGTGTGTGAGTGTGTGTGTGTGTGCATATATATTAGTCTCAGTGTCTGCGCTGTGGTGTGTGTGTGTGTGTGTGTGTGTGCATATATATTACTCTCAGTGTCTGCGCTGTGGTGTGTGTTTGTGTGTGTGTGTGTGTGTGTGTGTGTGTGTGTGTGTGTGTGTGTGTGTGTGTGTGTGTGTGTGTGTGTTGGTGTGTGCGTGTATATATAAGTCTCAGTGTCTGGGCTGTGGTGTGTGTGTGTTCATATAGATTTTTTTTTTTAGAATTAGAATATTACAGCGCAGTACAGGCCCTTCGGCCCTCGATGTTGCGCCGATCATCTGACCTACACTATTCCATTTACATCCATATGTCTATCCAATGACCACTTAAATGCCCTTAAAGTTGGCGAGTCTACTACTGTTGCAGGCAGGGCGTTCCACGCCCCTACTACTCTCTGCGTAAAGAAACTACCTCTGACATCTGTCCTATATCTTTCACCCCTCAACTTAAAGCTATGTCCCCTCGTGTTTGCCATCCTCATCCGAGGAAAAAGACTCTCACTATCCACCCTATCTAACCCTCTGATTATCTTGTATGTCTCTATTAAGTCACCTCTCCTCCTCCTTCTCTCTAACGAAAACAACCCCAAGTCCCTCAGCCTTTCCTCGTAAGACCTTCCTTCCATACCAGGCAACATCCTAGTAAATCTCCTCTGCACCCTTTCCAAAGCTTCGACATCCTTCCTATAATGCGGTGACCAGAACTGCACGCAATACTCCAGGTGCGGCCTCACCAGAGTTTTGTACAGCTGCATCATGACCCCGTGGCTCTGAAACTCGATCCCCCTACTAATAAAGGCTAACACACCATATGCCTTCTTAACAGCCCTATTAACCTGGGTAGCAACTTTCAGGGATTTATGTACCTGGATACCAAGATCTCTCTGCTCATCTACACTACCAAGAATCTTCCCATTAGCCCAGTACTCTGCATTGCTGTTACTCCTTCCAAAGTGAATCACCTCACACTTCTCCGCATTAAACTCCATTTGCCATCTCTCAGCCCAGCTCTGCAGCCTATCTATGTCCCTCTGTACCCTACAACACCCTTCGACACTATCCACAACTCCACCGACCTTCGTGTCATCCGCAAATTTACTAACCCACCCTTCTACACCCTCATCCAGGTCGTTTATAAAAATGACAAACAGCAGTGGCCCCAAAACAGAACCTTGCGGTACACCACTAGTAACTAAACTCCAGGATGAACATTTGCCATCAACCACCACCCTCTGTCTTCTTTCAGCTAGCCAATTTCTGATCCAAAGCTCTAAATCACCTTCAACCCCATACTTGCGTATTTTCTGCAATAGCCTACCGTGGGGAACCTTATCAAACGCCTTACTGAAATCCATATACACCACATCCACGGCTTTACCCTCATCCACCTGTTTGGTCACCTTCTCGAAAAACTCAATAAGGTTTGTGAGGCACGACCTACCTTTCACAAAACCGTGCTGACTATCGCAAATGAACTTATTCTTTTCAAGATGATTATAAATCCTGTCTCTTATAACCTTTTCCAACATTTTACTCACAACCGAAGTAAGGCTCACAGGTCTATAATTACCAGGGCTGTCTCTACTCCCCTTCTTGAACAAGGGGACAACATTTGCTATCCTCCAGTCCTCCGGCACTACTCCTGTCGACAATGACGACTTAAAGATCAACAACAACGGCTCTGCAATCTCCTCCCTGGCTTCCCAGAGAATCCTAGGATAAATCCCATCTGGCCCAGGGGACTTATCTATTTTCACTCTTTCCAAAATTGCTAACACCTCCTCCTTGTGAATCTCAATCCCATCTAGCCTCGTAGGCTGTATCTCAGTAATCTCCTCGGCAACATTTTCTTTCTCTACTGTAAATACTGACGAAAAATATTCATTTAACGCTTCCCCTATCTCCTCTGATTCCGCACACAACTTCCCACTACTATCCTTGATTGGCCCTGTTCTAACTCTTATCATTCGTTTATTCCTGACATACCTATTGAAAGCCTTAGGGTTTTCTTTGATCCTATCCGCCAATGACTTCTCGTGTCCTCTCCTTGCTCTTCTTAGCCCTCCCTTTAGATCCTTCCTGGCTAGCTTGTAACTCTCAAGCGCCCGAACTGAGCCTTCACGTCTCATCCTAACATAAGCCGCCCTCTTCCTCTTGACAAGCGCTTCAACTTCTTGAGTAAACCACGGCTCCCTTGCTCGACAACTTCCTCCCTGCCTGACAGGTACATACTTATCAAGGACACGCATTAACTGCTCCTTGAATAAGCTCCACATTTCGTTTGTGCCCATCCCCTGCAGTTTCCTTCCCCATCCTACACATCCTAAATCTTGCCTAATCGCGTCATAATTTCCTTTCCCCCAGCTATAATTCTTGCCCTGCGGTATATACCTGTCCCTGCCCATC
>NW_027141470.1:342500-345000 GCF_036365525.1 Heterodontus francisci
GTGTGTGTGCATATATATAAGTTACCGTGTCTGGGCTGTGGTGTGTGTGTGTGTGTGTGTGTGTGTGCATATATATAAGTCTCAGTGTCTGGGCTGTGGTGTGTGTGTGTGTGTGTGTGTGTGTGTGTGTGTGCATATATATAAGTCTCAGTGTCTGGGCTGTGGTGTGAGTGTGTGTGTGTGTGTGTGTGCATATATATAAGTCTCAGTGTCTGGGCTGTGGTGTGTGTGTGTGTGTGTGTGTGTGCATATATATAAGTCTCAGTGTCTGGGCTGTGGTGTGAGTGTGTGTGTGTGTGTGTGTGCATATATATAAGTCTCAGTGTCTGGGCTGTGGTGTGTGTGTGTGTGTGTGTGTGTGTGTGTGTGCATATATATAAATCTCAGTGTCTGGGCTGTGGTGTGTGTGTGTGTGTGTGTGTGTGTGTGTGTGTCTGTGCATATATATAAGTCTCAGTGTCTGGGCTGTGGTGTGAGTGTGTGTGTGTGTGTGTGTGTGTGTGTGTGTGTGTGTGTGTGTGTGCATCTATATAAGTCTCAGTGTCTGGGCTGTGGTGTGTGTGTGTGTGTGTGTGTGTGCATATATATAAGTCTCAGTGTCTGGGCTGTGGTGTGTATGTGTGTGTGTGTATGTGTGTGTGTGTGCATACATATAAGTCTCAGTGTCTGGGCTGTGGTGTGAGTGTCGGTGTGTGTGTGTCTGTGTCTGTGTGTGTTTGCACATATATCAGTCTCAGTGTCTGGGCTGTGGAGTGAGAGTGTGTGTGTGTGTGTGTGTGTGTGCATATATATAAGTCTCAGTGTCTGTGCTGTGGTGTGAGTGTGTGTGTGTTTCTGTGTGTGTGTTTGCATAGATATAAGTCTCACTGTCTGGGCTGTGGTATGAGTGTGTGTGTGTGTGTGTGCATATATATAAGTCTCAGTGTCTGGGCTGTGGTGTGAGTGTCAGTGTGTGTGTGTCTGTGTCTGTGTGTATTTGCACATATATCAGTCTCAGTGTCTGGGCTGTGGAGTGAGAGTGTGTGTGTGTGTGCGTGTGTGTGTGTGTGTGTGTGCGTGTGTGTGTGCATATATATAAGTCTCAGTGTCTGGGCTGTGGTGTGTGTGTGTGCATATATATAAGTCTCACTGTCTGGGCTGTGGTGTGTGTGTTTGTGTGTGTGTGTGCATATATATAAGTCTCAGTGTCTGGGCTGTGGTGTGTGTGTCTGTGTGTGTGTGTCTGTGTGTGTGTGTGTGCATATATATAAGTCTCAGTGTCTGGGTTGTGGTGTGAGTGTGTGTGTGTGTGTGTGTGTGTGTGTGTTTGTGTGTGTGTGTGTGTGCATATATATAAGTCTCAGTGTCTGTGGTGTGAGTGTGTGTGTGTGTGTGTGTGTGTGTGTGTGTGTGTGTGTGTGTGTGTGCATATATATAAGTCTCAGTGTCTAGGCTGTGGTGTGTGTGTGTGTGTGTGTGAGTGCATATATATAAGTCTCAGTGTCTGGGCTGCGGTGTGTGTATGTGTGTGCATATATATAAGACTCAGTGTCTAGGCTGTGGAGTGTGTGAGCGTGTGCACATATACATGTCTCAGTGTCTGGGCTGTGGTGTGTGTGTGTGTGTGTGAGTGCGTGTGTGTCTGCATATATATAAGTCTCCGTGTCTGGGCTGTGGTGTGTTTGTGTGTTTGTGTGTGTGTGTGTGTGTGTGCATATATATAAGTCTCAGTGTCTGGGCCGTGGTGTGTTTGTGTGTGTGTGTGTGTGTGCATATATATAAGTCTCAGTGTCTGGGCTGTGGTGTGTGTGTGTGTGTGTGCATATATATAAGTCTCAGTGTCTGGGCTGTGGTGTGTGTGTGTGTGTGTGTGTGTGCATATGGATAAGTCTCAGTGTCTGGGCTGTGGTGTGAGTGTGTGTGTGTGTATATATATAAGTCTCAGTGTCTGGGCTGTGGTGTGTGTGTGTGTGTGTGTGTGTGCATATATATAAGTCTCAGTGTCTGGGCTGTGGTGTGTGTGTCTGTGTGTGTGTGTCTGTGTGGGTGTGTGTGCATATATATAAGTCTCAGTGTCTGGGCTGTGGTGTGAGTGTGTGTGTGTGTGTGTGTGCATATATATAAGTCTCAGTGTCTGTGGTGTGAGTGTGTGTGTGTGCATATATATAAGTCTCACTGTCTGGGCTGTGGTGTGTGTGTGTGTGTGTGTGTGTGTGTGTGTGTGTGCATATATATAAGTCTCAGTGTCTTGGCTGTGGTGTCAGTGTGTGTGTATGTGTGTGTTTGTGTGTGCATATATATAAGTCTCAGTGTCTGGGCTGTGGTGTGTGTGTGTGCATATATATAAGTCTCACTGTCTGGGCTGTGGTGTGTGTGTGTGTGTGTCTGTGTGTGCATATATATAAGTCTCAGTGTCTGGGCTGTGGTGTGTGTGTGTGTGTGTGTGTGTGTGTGTGTGTGTGCATATATATAAGTTACCGTGTCTGGGCTGTGGTGTGTGTGTGTGTGTGTGTGTGTGTGT
>NW_027141470.1:377500-382500 GCF_036365525.1 Heterodontus francisci
CTGGGTTGTTGCCTGTGCCACGTGCTAGCGAAGAGAGGAATAGGGAGAGAGAGGAGTTGAACACGTGGCTGCAGGGATGGTGTAGGAGGGAGGGTTTTGGTTTCCTGGATAATTGGGGCTCTTTCTGGGGTAGGTGGGACCTCTACAAACAGGATGGTCTTCACCTGAACCAGAGGGGTACCAATATCCTGGGGGGGAGATTTGTTAGTGCTCTTCGGGGGGGTTTAAACTAAATCAGCAGGGGAATGGGAACCTAAATTGCAGTGCCAGTGTACAGGCTGTTGAGAGTAGTGAGGTAGGGGATAAGGTTACAGGGACGCAAGAGGGCACTGGCAAGCAAGAACTTGGTTTAAAGTGTGTCTACTTCAAAGCCAGGAGCATCCGGAATAAGGTGGGTGAGCTTGCAGCATGGGTTGGTACCTGGGATCCTGATGTTGTGGCCATTTCGGAGACATGGGTAGAGCAGGGGCAGGAATGGATGTTGCAGGTTCCGGGATTTAGATGTTTCAGAAAGAACAGAGAAGAGGGTAAAAGAGGGGGGGTGTGGCATTGTTAATCAAGGAAAGTATTACAGCGGCAGAAAGGACGTTTGAGGACTCGTCTACTGAGGTAGTATGGGCCGAGATTAGAAACAGGAGAGAGGTCACCCTGTTGGGAGTTCTCTATAGACCTCCGAATAGTTCCAGAGATGTAGAGGAAAGGATAGCGAAGATGATTCTCGACAGGAGCGAGAGTAACAGGGTAGTGGTTATGGGGGACTTTAACTTTCCAAATATTGACTGGAAATACTATAGTTCGAGTACTTTAGATGGGTCTGTTTTTGTCCAGTGTGTGCAGGAGGGTTTTCTCACACAGTATGTGGACAGGCCAACCAGGGGCGATGCCACATTGGATTTGGTACTGGGTAATGAACCCGGCCAGGTGTTCGATTTAGATGTAGGTGAGCACTTTGGCGATAGTGATCACAATTCGGTTAGGTTTACCTTAGCGATGGGCAGGGACAGGTATATACCACAGGGCAAGAATTATAGCTGGGGGAAAGGAAATTATGACGCGATTAGGCAAGATTTAGGATGTGTAGGATGGGGAAGGAAACTGCAGGGGATGGGCACAAACGAAATGTGGAGCTTATTCAAGGAGCAGCTAATGCGTGTCCTTGATAAGTATGTACCTGTCAGGCAGGGAGGAAGTTGTCGAGCAAGGGAGCCGTGGTTTACTCAAGAAGTTGAAGCGCTTGTCAAGAGGAAGAGGGCGGCTTATGTTAGGATGAGACGTGAAGGCTCAGTTAGGGCGCTTGAGAGTTACAAGCTAGCCAGGAAGGATCTAAAGGGAGGGCTAAGAAGAGCAAGGAGAGGACACGAGAATTCATTGGCGGATAGGATCAAAGAAAACCCTAAGGCTTTCTATAGGTATATCAGGAATAAACGAATGATAAGAGTTAGAACAGGGCCAATCAAGGATAGTAGTGGGAAGTTGTGTGCGGAATCAGAGGAGATAGGGGAAGCGTTAAATGAATATTTTTCGTCAGTATTTACAGTAGAGAAAGAAAATGTTGCCGAGGAGATTACTGAGATACAGCCTACTAGGCTAGATGGGATTGAGATTCACAAGGAGGAGGTGTTAGCAATTTTGGAAAGAGTGAAAATAGATAAGTCCCCTGGGCCAGATGGGATTTATCCTAGGATTCTCTGGGAAGCCAGGGAGGAGATTGCAGAGCCGTTGTTGTTGATCTTCAAGTCGTCATTGTCGACAGGAGTAGTGCCGGAGGACTGGAGGATAGCAAATGTTGTCCCCTTGTTCAAGAAGGGGAGTAGAGACAGCCCTGGTAATTATAGACCTGTGAGCCTTACTTCGGTTGTGGGTAAAATGTTGGAAAAGGTTATAAGAGACAGGATTTATAATCATCTTGAAAAGAATAAGTTCATTTGCGATAGTCAGCACGGTTTTGTGAAAGGTAGGTCGTGCCTCACAAACCTTATTGAGTTTTTCGAGAAGGTGACCAAACAGGTGGATGAGGGTAAAGCCGTGGATGTGGTGTATATGGATTTCAGTAAGGCGTTTGATAAGGTTCCCCACGGTAGGCTATTGCAGAAAATACGCAAGTATGGGGTTGAAGGTGATTTAGAGCTTTGGATCAGAAATTGGCTAGCTGAAAGAAGACAGAGGGTGGTGGTTGATGGCAAATGTTCATCCTGGAGTTTAGTTACTAGTGGTGTACCGCAAGGTTCTGTTTTGGGGCCACTGCTGTTTGTCATTTTTATAAACGACCTGGATGAGGGTGTAGAAGGGTGGGTTAGTAAATTTGCGGATGACACGAAGGTCGGTGGAGTTGTGGATAGTGTCGAAGGGTGTTGTAGGGTACAGAGGGACATAGATAGGCTGCAGAGCTGGGCTGAGAGATGGCAAATGGAGTTTAATGCGGAGAAGTGTGAGGTGATTCACTTTGGAAGGAGTAACAGCAATGCAGAGTACTGGGCTAATGGGAAGATTCTTGGTAGTGTAGATGAGCAGAGAGATCTTGGTATCCAGGTACATAAATCCCTGAAAGTTGCTACCCAGGTTAATAGGGCTGTTAAGAAGGCATATGGTGTGTTAGCCTTTATTAGTCGGGGGATCGAGTTTCAGAGCCACGGGGTCATGATGCAGCTGTACAAAACTCTGGTGAGGCCGCACCTGGAGTATTGCGTGCAGTTCTGGTCACCGCATTATAGGAAGGATGTGGAAGCTTTGGAAAGGGTGCAGAGGAGATTTACTAGGATGTTGCCTGGTATGGAAGGAAGGTCTTACGAGGAAAGGCTGAGGGACTTGGGGTTGTTTTCGTTAGAGAGAAGGAGGAGGAGAGGTGACTTAATAGAGACATACAAGATAATCAGAGGGTTAGATAGGGTGGATAGTGAGAGTCTTTTTCCTCGGATGAGGATGGCAAACACGAGGGGACATAGCTTTAAGTTGAGGGGTGAAAGATATAGGACAGATGTCAGAGGTAGTTTCTTTACGCAGAGAGTAGTAGGGGCGTGGAACGCCCTGCCTGCAACAGTAGTAGACTCGCCAACTTTAAGGGCATTTAAGTGGTCATTGGATAGACATATGGATGTAAATGGAATAGTGTAGGTCAGATGATCGGCGCAACATCGAGGGCCGAAGGGCCTGTACTGCACTGTAATATTCTAATTCTAATTCTAATTCTAATTCAGTGTCTGTGCTGTGGTGTGAGTGTGTGTGTGTGTGTGTGTGCATATATATAAGTCTCACTGTCTGGGCTGTGGTGTGTGTGTGTGTGCATATATATAAGTCTCAGTGTCTGGGCTGTGGTATCAGAGTGTGTGTTTGTGTGTGTGCATATATATAAGTCTCAGTGTCTGGGCTGTGGCGTGTGTGTGTTCATATATATAAGTCTCAGTGTCTGGGCTGTGGTGTCAGTGTGTGTGTGTGTGTGCATATATATAAGTCTCACTGTCTGGGCTGTGGTGTGTGTGTGTTTGTGTGTGTGTGTGTGTGCATATATACAAGTGTCAGTGTCTGGGCTGTGGTATGAGTGTGTGTGTGTGTGTGTGTGTGTGTGTGTGTATATATATAAGTCTCAGTGCCTGGGCTGTGGTGTGTGTGTGTGTGTGTGTGTGTGTGTGTGTGTGTGCATATATATAAGTCTCAGTGTCTGGGCTGTGGTGTTAGTGCATGTATATAAGTCTCAGTGTCTGGGCTGTGGTTTGAGTGTGTGTGTGTGTGTGTGTGTGTGTCTGCATATATATAAGTCTCAGTGTCTGGGCTGTGGTGAGTTTGTGTGTGTGTGTGTGTGCATATATATCGGTCTCAGTGTCTGGGCTGTGGTGTGTGTGTGTGTGTGTGTGTGTGTGTGTGTGTGTGTGTGTGTGTGTGTGTGTGTATATATATATATAAGTCTCAGTGTCTGGGCTGTGGTGTCTGTGTGTGTGTGTGTGTGCATATATATAAGTCTCAGTGTCTGGGCTGTGGTGTGTTTGTGTGTGTGTGTTTGTGTGTGTGCATATATATAAGTCTCTGTGTCTGGGCTGTGGTGTGAGTGTGTGTGTGTGTGTGTGTGTGTGTGTGTGTGTGTGTGTGTGCGTGTGCATATATATAAGTGTCAGAGAGTAGTACGGGCGTGGAACGCCCTGCCTGCAGCAGTAGTAGATTCGCCAACTTTAAGGGCATTTAAGTGGACATTGGATAGACACATGGATGAAAATGGAATAGTGTAGGTCAGATGGTTTCACAGGGCGGCGCAACATCGAGGGCCGAAGGGCCTGTACTGCGCTGTAATGTTCCAAAAATTCTAAAGTCTGGTCTGTGGTGTGTGTGTGTGTGTGTGTGTGTGTGTGTGTGTGTGTGTGCATATATATAAGTCTCAGTGTCTGGTCTGTGGTGTCTGTGTGTGTGTGTGTGTGTGTGCATATATATAAGTCTCAGTGCCTGGGCTGTGTTGTGTGTGTGTGTGTGAGTGTGTGTGTGAATATATAGAAGTCTCAGAGTCTGGGCTGTGGTGTGTGAGTGTGTGTGTGTGTGCATATATATAAGTCTCAGTGTCTGGTCAGTGGTGTGTGTGTGTGTGTGTGTGTGTGTGTGCATATATATAAGTCTCAGTGCCTGGGCTGTGTTGTGTGTGTGTGTGTGTGTGTGTGCATATATATAAGTCTCAGTGTCTGGGCTGTGGTATGTGAGTGTGTGTGTGTGTGTGTGTGTGTGTGTGTGTGTGTGTGTGTGTGTGCATATATATAAGTCTCAGTGTCTGGGCTGTGGTGTGATTGTGTGTGTGTGTGTGTGTGTGCATATATATAAGTCTCAGTGTCTGGGCTGTGGTGTGTGTCTGTGTGTGTGCACATATATAGGTCTCACTGTCTGGGCTGTGGTGTGAGTGTGTGTGTGTGTGTGTGTTTGTGTGCATATATATAAGTCTCAGTGTCTGGGCTGTGGTGTGAGTGTGTGTATGTGTGCATATATATAAGTCTCAGTGTCTGGGCTGTGGTGTGAGTGTGTGTGTGCGT
>NW_027141470.1:445000-447500 GCF_036365525.1 Heterodontus francisci
TGTGTGTGTGTGTGTGTGTGCATGTATATAAGTCTCAGTGTCTGGGATGTGGTGTGTGTATGTGTGCACATATATAAGTCTCAGTGCCTGTGCTGTGTTGTGAGTGTGTGTGTGTGTGTGTGTGTGCATATATATATGTCTCAGTGTTTGGCCTGTGGTGTGTGTGTGTGCATGTATATAAGTCTATGTCTGGGCTGTGGTGTGTGTGTGTGTGTGCACATATATAAGTCTCAGTGCCTGTGCTGTGTTGTGAGTGTGTGTGTGTGTGTGCATATATATATGTCTCAGTGTCTGGCTGTGGTGTGTGTGTGTTTGTGCATATATAGAAGTCTCAGTGTCTGGGCTGTGGTGTGTGTGTGTGTGTGTGTGTGCATTTATATAAGTCTCCGTGTCTGGGTTGTGGTGTGTGTGTGTGTGTGTGTGTGTGTGTGCATATATATAAGTCTCAGTGTCTGTGCTGTGGTGTGTGTGTGTGTGCATATATATAAGTCTCAGTGTCTGGGCTGTGGTGTCAGTGTGTGTGTGTGTGTGCATATATATAAGTCTCTGTGACTGGGCTGTGGTGTGTGTGTGTGTGCATATTAATAAGTCTCAGTGTCTGGGCTGTGGTGTGTGTGTGTGTGTGTGTGTGTGTGCATATTAATAAGTCTCAATGTCTGGGCAGTGGTTTGTGTGTTTGTGTGTTTGTGTGTGCGTGTGTGTGCATATATATAAGTCTCAGTGTCTGGGCTGTGGTGTGTGTGTGTGTGTGTGCGTGCGTGTGTGTGTGTGTGCATATATATAAGTCTCAGTGTCTGGGTTGTGGTGTGTGTGTGCGTGTGTGTGTGTGTGCACATATATAAGTCTCAGTGTCTGGGCTGTGGTGTGTGTGTGTGTGTGTTTGTGTGTGTGTGCATATATATGTCTCAGTGTCTGGGCTGTGGTGTGTGTGTCTGCATATATATAAGTCTCAGTGTCTGGGCTGTGGTGTGTGTGTGTGTGTGTGTGTGTGTGTGTGTGTGTGTGTGTGTGTGTGTGTGTGTGTGTGTGTGTGTGTGTGTGTGTGTGTGTGTGTTTGTGCATATTAATTAGTCTCAGTGTCTGGGCTGTGGTGTGTGTGTGTGTGCGTGTGTGTGTGCATATTAATAAGTCTCAATGTCTGGGCATTGGTTTGTGTGTTTGTGTGTGTGTGTGTGTGCATATATATAAGTCTCTGTGTCTGGGCTGTGGTGTGTGTGTGTGTGCATATTAATAAGTCTCAGTGCCTGGGCTGTGGTGTGTGTGTGCATATTAATAAGTCTCAATGTCTGGGCAGTGGTTTGTGTGTTTGTGTGTGTGTGCATATATATAAGTCTCAGTGTCTGGGCTGTGGTGTGTGTGTGTGTGTGTGTGTGTGTGTGTGTGTGTGTGTGTGTGTGTGTGTGTGTGCATATATATAAGTCTCAGTGTCTGGGCTGTGGTGTGTGTGTGTGTGTGTGTGTGTGTGTGTGCACATATATAAATCTCAGTGTCTGGGCTGTGGTGTGTGTGTGTGTGTGTGTGTGTGTGTGCATATTAATAAGTCTCAATGTCTGGGCAGTGGTGTGTGTGTGTGTATGTGTGTGTGTGTGCAGATATATGAGTCTCAATGTCTGGGCTGTGGTGTGTGTGTGTGTGTGTGCATATATATAAGTCTCAGTGTCTGGGCTGTGGTGTGTGTGTTTGTGTGTGTGTGTGTGTGTGTGTGCATATATATAAGTCTCAATGTCTGGGCTGTGGTGTGTGTGTGTGTATGTGTGCAGATATATGAGTCTCAATGTCTGGGCTGTGGTGTGTGTGTGTGTGTGCATATATATAAGTCTCAATGTCTGGGCTGTGGTGTGTGTGTGTGTGTGTGCATATATATAAGTCTCAGTGTCTGGGCTGTGGTGTGTGTGTGTGTGTGTGTGTGTGTGTGCATATATATGAGTCTCAATGTCTGGGCTGCGGTGTGTGTGTGTGTGTGTGTTTGCATATATATAAGTCTCAATGTCTGGGCTGTGGTGTGTGTGTGTGTGTGTGTGTGTGTGTGTGTGTGCATATATATAAGTCTCAGTGTCTGGGCTGTGGTGTGTGTGTGTGTGTGTGTGTGGAGGAAGTTGTCGAGCGAGGGAGCCGTGGTTTACTCAAGTAGTTGAAGCGCTTGTCAAGAGGAAGAGGCGGCTTATGTTAGGATGAGACGTGAAGGCTCAGTTAGGGCGCTTGAGAGTTACAAGCTTCTTCTTTGGCCTCCTTGTCTCGAGAGACAATGGGTAAGCGCCTAGAGGTGGTCAGTGGTGTCAGTCGCTGTGAGGCAAAGCAAGCAGAGGACACGAGAAGTCATTGGCGGATAGGATCAAAGAAAACCCTAAGGCTTTCTATAGGTATATCAGGAATAAAAGAATGACTAGAGTTAGATTCGGGCCAATCAAGGATAGTAGTGGGAAGTTGTGTGCGGAATCAGTGGAGATAGGGGAAGCGTTAAATGAATATTTTTCGTCAGTATTTACAGCAGAAAAAGAAA